>NW_006795104.1:468942-473863 GCF_000442215.2 Lipotes vexillifer | reverse complement strand
AAGAGTATACTGACATCAGGGCCATAATTCTGGGAAGCACAAGTCAATTCAGTATTATAAGATGTTTTCTACTGAAAACGAATCCCTGCATCTGGGGGACCAAGGCAGGAAGTCATTTGGGTGGGATGAGGGATTGCGGCAGCCACAGCTCTGAATTGTGAAATCTGAATGGTTGAAAGGCATTTCGCTGGAAAAACGAAAGACAGGAAAAGCCGCCTCTTAGCTTGTAGTTTACCTGTAAAGATAAAGTGGATTCACTAGCATCCCTTTGAAACTTGAGGAAAGGAGATCTTAATGAATATCTTAATGGAATCAAGAGAAAGGCAATGAAGGGTAACTGTATAGAGGCCGTTATTACTAATTTAAGGTGTGTAAAAATGTCTTTATCGACTGTGCTGGCTTTATCATTGTTTGTTAGTAAATACAAAAATATTTATTAAAGATTCCCTCCACCTATTCCTTCAGCCCTGATTTTCTTGTAAGGTTACTGTTACAGCTGGGAATTCTCCTGCCAGGAAGACTTTTCAGGGACCCAGCCATCTAGATTTGGGAGGGATTCTGCTATTGGCTCCTATATATAAAAGCAGAAGCATTAAATTCATCATCGTGTATATGATACAGTAAGTCTAATGGGACAGTGGGAAAGATTTATGCTTCAATTATTAATATTTGCACTATCGATACATTTAACAAAGCTCATTCCTCTTCAATAAAAGACAACCATTAACCTCTCTTAAACTAAGCGTTATCAAGTTGGGTAGTTTAAATTGATTCTTCAGTGGTTGCATAATGTTGAAACTTCTACTGTCTTCCTGCTCAGTGCCTCCCCTCCCCAAGTGTGGAAACATTTGGTTTTCTTGTCTAATGAAAAGGAGAAAAATAGAATGTCTTCTTTCTTCATCTTCTTCTGTAATCCTTTTTTTTTTTTTTGCGGTATGCGGGCCTCTCACTGTTGTGGCCTCTCCCGTTGCGGAGCACAGGCTCCAGGCACGCAGGCTCAGCGGCCATGGCTCACGGGCCCAGCCGCTCTGCGGCATGTGGGATCTTCCCGGACCGGGGCACGAACCCGTGTCCCCTGCATTGGCAGGTGGACTCTCAACCACTGCGCCACCAGGGAAGCCCCTGTAATCCTTTTGAAAATGACCTTTAAGTCAGAAAACATCACATACTTGGCTATAGATAGTCACCAAGACTTTAGTTTTTGTATTTGTAATGGACATCAAATACTGGTGGGGCCTCATAAAATCCGTAAGCTGCCTTGTAAAACTGTCCAGGTTTCTGTTTGGATATAGGATCTGACGGTTTCAGGAGCATAAATAAACTTTTATTCTGGTTAAAAATTTAAAAAGGGAGCTACTTGTAATGTCTTTAGCATTACCTTAAGCTATAGTAGGCCTATAAAACAGTCATTGAGATGCTATTAAAAGTATATGAATGATAAAACAGGTACAATAAGAAAAGCTTTAAAAGAGTACCTTGGTCTTGGTAGCTCCCTTGCCACCCTTTTGCAGAAGGGCTTCTGGGGCCCTGTGGTGGGAGTGGTTTGGCTGTACTCTGCTACGTCCTGGGCAATTAAATATTATTTGGGAGTCAGGGAAACTGTACCTCCTTTTTCTTTTTCTTATTAGGAGTAAAGGGACATTTTATGGGTTGTAAATGGCAACAAACCACAATGCAATAATATTCCTAGGAAATCACCTCAGGCTATTTTGTTTATATGAGGTATTTATAAGGACACAAGTTTTATGAAGTTGTTTTATTGGTAAAAGTCAAAGGCACTAATAGCCCAGGGCCATGTGGGTTGTGATGGAACAACTCTGGGATTTTGGAGCAAGCAATTCTGGGTTTGAATCTAGGTTCTGCTCTTTAGGAGCTTTGCAACCTTGGGCAAATTGCTTAAGTGCACTGAGTCTTAGTTGCTCCTTTTATAAAATGGAATTAATAATAATACTTACAACAAAGAGTTACTGAGAGAATTCTAAAGATAACTCATACCAAGTATAGAGAACATCACTGGTAACATATCTGTTGTTTGATTATGTTAGTTCCTTTTTCCCTTCTGCTGTTTTGAGATTATTAGTGATCTAATATGATGTCTATGATCTTTACTTGGTATTACCACCTACTAGACATCTCTTTTTATAGCTATGAAATGGGCTGACATTTGAGATCACAATGAAAAAATGTCCTTCAGTGGTGTTAGGAAGTTCAAGAAAGTTGCATTGATCAAGAGTCTTGAGATCCTTAGAAGAATTCTACCAAACCAGCTCCTTCCGCTTTCTTTATTTTAATGTATATAAAACAAACTATTTTATTGAAAGTATATATTCAGAAAAGTGCACAGACTACAAGTATATAGCACAATAAATGTTCACAATGTGAATAATTCTGATAAAATTACCACTAAGATAAAGATATAGATCTCTACCAGCACCTTCAAAAATGCCTTCATGACCACTTCCAATTACTTCCACTTTCTTCTCCCCCTAAATAATCATGAACCTGACTTCTCACACCCATTAATTAGCTTTGCCTGCTTCTGAAACTTACATACATTGAAATATATTGTTTTGTGACTGGCTTCTTTCACTCAACATTTTTTGTGAGATTCATCTATGTTGTTGCCTATGGCAGTGCTTCATTCATATTTCTGCATATGAATGATGGAATGCATTATTTATACATCTGCTGTTGTTAGATATTTTGATAGTTTCTAGTTTTGCCTATTAAGAATAGTGCTGCTATGAACATTATGGTATATCTCTTTTGGTGAACATATATATGCGTTTCTGTTGGGAAAACACCTTGGAGTGGAATTGCTTTCTCACCAGGTATGCCTATATTTAATTTTAGTAGACTGCTAAACAATTTTCCAAAGTGGTTTCACCATATGATGTACCACACTTGTACCCCTACAGGTGATGTCTGAGAGTTCCAGTTGCCACATTTGGTACAATCTTTTTGATTTTAACTTCCCTGATATGTTGGGTGGTGGTAACTTACTTTGATTTTGATTTGCGGTTACCTGATGACTAACAACCTTGAACATCTTTTAATTTGTCTATTGCCCATTTAGAGTTCTCTCTTTTTCTGTTCTTCCTCTCTCCCTTCTTCCCTGTCTCCTTTCCTTCTATACTCCCTGGCCACCCGTATTTCAGGTTTGTGCTACTGCTCTGTAAGTCTACATATTAGTCTGAACTTGGGCTACTCATTAACATTGAAAAGGGCAACCCAGTACTGGTGGGAAAGCACATATTTGGGATCAACTTTCAGGTATTCTGCCTGTCCTTGTGACCTTGGTTGTTGTTGCATTATGTCTTGCGTCTCTCTCTCTCTCTCTCTCTCTCTCTTTCTCTCTCCTTTTTTTTTGGTTAGTAAAATAAAGATACTTTACATGATTTATAAGGGCACTTTCATCTCTGGCATTTTGTGATTGCACATATTTTGGCAGAACATTTACCATGTTCTCATTGCTTTTTGAAATTTCACCCTAAAGTGATCTGGAATAGTGATTGTAAAAAATGAACCCAAGAGTCATTGTAGTGTGGGTATAACTTGTCCCTTAATCTTACTGACCAAGGGACCTGGGGGAAATAGGACATGGCAGAACTGAGGAACTTAGGGCTTTTAGGAAAATGGAGAAATTTCTTGGTGACAATACGAATCAGAAGCCATGTGGGCTGAGGTAAAAATTGGAAGTCCCTAAAGGTGGTCATAGTTCAGACCTTTCTTGAGAATCGTGATTGTGTTTATTCAAGATGTACTGAGATTTTAAATTAGCTGTTTGGCTACAGCCTCTTCCTTGCCTTCCTGTCTGTTCATAGCGGGACTGGAGACCCTCAGCCAAACATGCCACCTAAAGTCGCCTGTGATCCAGCAGAGGACTGAGGGATCGGGGATGGGTGGGGGGGGTTCACTGGGTGGCTCCAAGGCTCCCCCCTCCTCCAGGCATCCCCACTATGATCCTTCCACTAAAGGGAGCCACCAGGGAACTTAGACTGAATTCAGTCACTGCCTGACAGAGCAGAATTTTCTCAGATGGATTTTTAAAAAATACATAAGCTTTGTGGGTTTTGTTTTGTTACTTACAAATATTTTATTTTATATCAAATTCTAAGACCACAGAAAAATGTTAACAGCATCATTATTCTATGCAATCAATTTTAAAGATACATATAAACAGACTGTACCTCTATAGTGATTAATTTAACCAGTTCCCTGTGTAGACATTTAAATTGTTTAGTTTTCCTGTATCAGAAACTATAAACATCCTTTAAGCTAATTCTGTATGCATGAGTCTAATTTTTAAAAACTTTTTTATTATGGAAAATTTCAAACATACACAAAAGTGGAAGGGGTAGTGTAATTAATCCCCATGAATCCATCAATTAGCTTCAAGAATTATGAGCACATGACCAATCTCATCTCATCTGTATCATTCTGTTGTACCCTCTCCATTTTTTAAGCAAATCTCAGACGTCATATCATTTTATCCTTAGATAATTCAGTGTGTACTTCTAAATGATAAGAACTCTTTATAAAAATTGTGGTTGTCTCTCACATTTAAACCATATGTGTACTGTAGAAAAAACTGGGGAGACTAGGTAAGTGTATTAGCTTTCTATTGCTGTGTAGCAACTTACTACAGACTTAGTGGGTTAAAACAAACATGTATTTGTTAGCTCACCATTTCCATAGGTCGAATTCAGGCATGGCTGAGTTGGATCTCTGCTTCAGGGTCTCACCAGGCTTTAGTCAAGGTGTTGGCTAGTGCTGTAGTCTTACCCTGTGCTCAGGGTCCTCTTTCTTTTTTTTTTTTTTTTGCGGTAAGCGGGCCTCTCACTGTTGCGGCCTCTCCCGTTGTGGAGCAACAGGCTCCGGACGCGCAGGCTCAGCGGCCATGGCTCACGGGCCCAGCCGC
>NW_006795104.1:432902-468932 GCF_000442215.2 Lipotes vexillifer | reverse complement strand
TAAGCGGGCCTCTCACTGTTGCGGCCTCTCCCGTTGTGGAGCAACAGGCTCCGGACGCGCAGGCTCAGCGGCCATGGCTCACGGGCCCAGCCGCTGCGCGGCATGTGGGATCTTCCCAGACCGGGGCACAAACCCGTGTCCCCTGCATCGGCCGGCGGACTCTCAACCACTGCGCCACCAGGGAAGTGCCAGGGTCCTCTTTTAAGCTCATCTGGTTGTTGGAAGAATTCAGTTCCTTGGGGTTGCAGGACTGAGGCCCTCTGCTCCTAGAGGCCATCCAAAGCTCCCTGACACATGGCCCTCTCCAGAGGACCCCTCGCAGCATGCAGGCTGCTTCTTCAAGCCAGCATGGAAGAGAAGTCTCTGATGGTAGACCAGTCCTTCTTTTTCACACTTTCACTTGATTAAGTCAGGCTCATCCAGGAGAATCTTTCTTTTGATGAAATAAAAATCTACCAATTTGGCAAAATTCCTTCATTTTTGCCATATTGTATTGGTTAGAAGCCAGTCACAGGTCCTGCCCATACCAAAGGGATGGAGACTGTATAAAGGCATGAACAATAACCAAGAAGAAAACAATACCTGGTATTCTATCCTATTGCTAATTCACAGCAGGAGTTGGCAAATATTTTCTGTAAAGAGTTAGATGGTAAATATTTTAGCCTTCGTAGGTCAAATGGCCTTTGTTGCAACCATTCGACTATTCAGGCAAGTTGCCACAGAGAGTATGTAAATGAATAAATAAAACTATTTACAAAGACAAGTGGCAAGTCACATTTGGTCAGGGGGCTGGTGTTTGCTGACCCCTGACTTAGGGTATATGATGGTCTAATATACTTTGCTCTCTTTAAAAATACACACCCATGAACAATGCCACTGTACTATGATACTGTTGAATAATCTGCTGAGTTGTGATCATGTCTTACGTGCACTAAAAGAAAGTGATCTAGATTGGGGTTGACATATACACACTACTATATATAAAATAGATAACTAATAAGAACCTACTGTATAGCACAGGGTATGCTACTCAATGTTCTGTAATGACCTATATGGGAAAAGAATCTAAAAAAGAGTGGTTATATGTATATGTATAACTGACACTTTGCTGTACAGCAGAAACTAACACAACATTGTAAATCAACTATACTCCAATAAAAATTAATTAAAAAAAAGAAATAGTCATCTAAAAATCTGTTCATACATTTCTTATAGAGTCATCTTGAGGACATTAGTCTTTACATGTCTCAATAATTCCTGCCATGAAGCTCCATGTGAAGGTCTTTGGAACTTAGAGGCAACAGAAGTTTTGTTCCTCCTGACTAATTCTTCTTTCCTATTACAAATGTTATGTAATTCACCACATTTCCCTCTTTGTTTAGGCTTCCAGGAAGCTCAGAGTTTAACTTGTAATGCAATTACTGAAACTCTAAAGACCTGACAGATTGCATACTGGGCTTATCTGCCCAAGGCATTGATATTTTATCCTTATTTTAGTTTTCTGCATTTCTCTATTTTACTATTATTTCATTGTGTGAGCTTCTTTGTGGAATAACATTGAGTAAAAATATGAACTTCTAGTCCTTAGATTCACAGGAACTACTAAATTTATATTAATAATAGGTCCAAATTAGAAACAACCCAAATATCCATCAAGAGGAGAGTGAATAAATTGTGGTACCATCATATGACAGAATTTTACACAGCAACAGAAAAGACCACACTACTGATACATGCTACAGCATGGAAGGACCCCTCAGACATGGTGCTGAGTGGAAGAGGCCAGGCATAAAATAGTATGTACTGTGTAATTACATTTATACCAAGTCCAAGGACAGTCATCGTGAATGGAGTTGATGGAGGTCAGAAAGGGATTGCTGTGGGCAGGAGCGATTTTCTGGGAAATGGCAAGAGGAAATCTTATGGGGTGCTAGAACTGTTCTAGATCTTGAACGGAGCTATTGTTATTGAGTGTCTGGACCAGTAGAAAATCATCAGGGTATAGGTTTAGGATTAATATACTTTATTCACTTCACTGTGTGTATATCCAGCTTCCCCCCGAAAACAGAACTTCTAATAATACAGCTTCTTGCTTATTTCTCTTCCATGTTTATGCCCAGGTGTCTTTTGGAAAAGAACTTTAAAGTTGATCTCAAAGTTTTCCATAACTTTTTCATTTTCAAAAGTTCATAGGTTAGTAGAAATTGTACACTTTTATTATACCACCTCTCTCAAATGCATAGCTGGAAAAATAGGTAAAGACAGCTTCTCAACCACAAAGGCAGGTGAGTGTCTGTGACTGTACTGTTGATCTAACCCATAAAGTGGCTGAGAGGGTGTGCGGGGCCTGGAATCCGGCCCTGGGCTATTGGCCAATCTCAGTATCTAAGGGTGGTGTCTGCCTACAGTGACACCTTTTCTAATTTGTACAATTTTTCTAATTTGCACTTAGCACAGGTCGGTAGCAGCTCTACACAAAGATAATACGGTGTAATGTTAAATTTTTAGGATTAAGAGTATATTTGGTGATCTTTAAAATAGAAACGAGTTTCTGCCTGCGTTTTTGCAACCCAAGGAATGTTTTATAAAATAGAATAGCAAGAATCAATATCAATATCAGTTCCCTCTCCTTACTTTTCACGTGTACCTTCTCCTTAAGGATGTTAAGAATACAACCTCTAGTTGGCCTAATGATGGCTTAACGGGGCAGAGCCATATGGCGTTTGGGAGAGAGTGAATTTTTGCTGACATAAGAGATCCATACTTTTAGCTGAGGCCCCTGGGAAAGACTGAGCTCATCTTGACTTTTAAAGAGGTCAGGGTGGCCATTACTCAGAGGAAAGCATGTGAGCAAAAGATGGGAGGAAGCATCTAATCAAATCTATCCCAGCTGAAAGACCAATGTCCAGGAAAGGACACAACAAGAAAAACCGAAAGCAGATTGAGATCTAAAAAGACACTTAGCATTTTTAAATGCTAAGATATAAATTTCAGGTTACATAATCAACCATATATATAGATACTATCAAGACCCATCTCTTCCCCAGCTAAACTAAAGCAAAATTATAATGAAATATTAATACATACTGATGCTCAAGTTATGGTGGCCTTTTCTCATTATATACGAGATAAGCTAGAATTATAGGTAGGTGCGAAGTTTCCTGTATCACAATAAAGTAAATGGTAAGAGTGTAAAAAATGCCAAACTATACATTTCAGTAAGTCCAATTAATGATTGCTCATATGACTTTAGTATTAGGTTAAAAAAATCTGATACCTGTTTTAGGCACTTCAGATCTATTTAGATATATATAATTTGCATTCAGGCCCCGGACGTGCAGGCTCAGCAGCCATGGCTCACTGTCTCAGCCGCTCTGCGGCATGTGGGATCTTCCCAGACCGGGGCACGAACCCGTGTCCCCTGCATCAGCAGGCGGACTCTGAACCACTGCACCACCAGGGAAGCCCTAATTGCTGTTATTGCTTGTAAGACTCTTGTTGGAGGGAGTTGTCTTTGTAATTCTGTTAACTCAGTTCTTTTGGAGTAATGGGGAAAGAAGTCTCTGCTAAAAATTCCAGATGTTAGGATCACTTCCTTTGCCAAAACAATTTGAAGACACTTCCACTTACAGAGAGCCTGTTTGCTTTTTGCCCATTGAACACCCCCGCAGATATGTTGATGAACTGGGTCAAGTTTCCTTTGGTTGAAAGTAACAGAGACACCCTTCAAATCAACTTAAGCAGAAAAAGGGGTTTACTGACCGGCACTGGATTCCAGGTCCAGATTCCTGGGAGAGACCCAGCTTGGGCCAGGTACCCAGCCCTGAGCCCATTCACTGTGGCTGGGTGGTAGAGTCATACAGTCCTAACGTGGTCATGGGGTCCACTCGTGGGAGGGTTAATTCTCAGCAGGTCAGAGATAGGCTAGTGCTGAGTAGACACCCCAGAGTTGTTCACGCTGGTTCACAAGAGCTGTGCATGCACTCAATCCACCCTCCCACCACAGCAAGTATAAAGCCGACCAGTGTATCTATTGGCCTATTGCTTCTTCTTTTTTTTTTTTTAACATCTTTATTGGAGTATAATTGCTTTACAGTGGTGTGTTAGTTTCTGCTGTATAACAAAGTGAATCAGCTATATGTATATATATATCCCCATATCCCCTCCCTCTTGCGTCTCCCTCCCACCCTCCCTATCCCACCCCTCTAGGTGGTCACAAAGCACCGAGCTGATCTCCCTGTGCTATGCAGCTGCTTCCCACTAGCTAGCTATTTTCCATTTGGTTGAAGTGACATTGGGCACAGCTCCTGATGGTGCTGGGGCTTCCAGATTTCTCCTTTGTTTCTTCATCACAGAAGCTCTAGGCTCTGGCTCAGGCATGGTGGAGTTACTGGACAGGAAGTCACAGGCTAAGTGGATGGCCAGTCCCAGGCTGAAACCCCCTGAGATTTTTGAAAGCATTTGTTTTTCCTTGCCTATGTGGATATCTTTATCTGAAAATAATTTTCCTTCCTTAAATTTTAAATCTTGCCAGGAGTGATGAGATTTTGTGTTTCTATCTGAATTCAGTCTTTGTGGGCCAAGAATTTTAAAAAGTGCTTTAAATTGAATGAAGGGATGACATGGCTCTTGAAAGCAGCCTGATTTGTATTTAGACCGGCTGGCTTGGTGCTCCTCGGAATTTCCAGCTCCCATTTTTCATTTCTAAGAAAGCTTGATCCTTGACAATGACATTGACAGGGACTCTTTTTTTTTTTTAATTCATGATTTTGGTTTATTTTGTTGAACTTGTAAAAGAACTCCTGGGACAAGATTGCCTTGACGTGTAGAGTTTAGAGGCTTTCTAAACTCTTGATTTCTACTTTCAGGTCTTAAAAAGGAATTTGGATCTTCACAGCACTCTTGCTCATCTTGCCCACAGGACTTCCCTGGTTAATGTTTGTAAGACTCAACTGGCACTGGTTTGCCTTAGCCCACTTATTGAACACCGACAGCTTGCCAGGCATCGTACTAGATACACAAATGAGTGAGAGTCCCTGGACGTGAAAGCTTCACGTGGGAGCTGAATATGTAAACACATAATTGCCTTGCAGTATGAGAAGAATATGCGACGTACTCTGAGGCTGTGGTAGTAACACAAAGGAGGGAGGGTCCACTTGGCATGGAGGGTCATGGAAAGCCTTATAGAGGATATGGCCTCATCTTCTCTCTTGTCCATCTCAACCCATATAATCACCAACTGCGATTCCAACCTCCCTTTTCTTCATCTTGTGTTGGGCTCTAGCCCTGGAAACTCTCCTCTGTGGCTTGGTGCCAAGAGCCCCTTCTGCTGTGATTGCTCCAGAGGGCAGACTGACGGGGAGGGCTCTGCTGTCCTCAGTTCTGGTTGGGGAAGTCCAAGTCCCAGCCCTCGCCTGCATGCTTCCCCTGCATCCTGGAGCTCGAGTCTGTAGACGGGGTGAGGCAATTGATCAGGCCCAACTCACTCATATTCAGCTGAGGAGACAAATGAAAACAACCAACACAGCAAAAATACCTCCACTAAACTTAAAGCTCAGTGTCAGGAGCCTGTCACAGCTGGGATGAAGCCCTAATATGATGGCTTTATGTCTAACCCCACCTGGTTCGAAGGTCACAAAGTCAATTCCAGCCGGAAGACCTAAGACTCGAGGGCACCAGAGGGATTTGCGTGCATTTGTGGGGCAAAACTATGTTAAAGAGAAAGAGCAGAATGGCTTCTGAGCCGAGATGATTATTGTAATGAATCTGGCAAAACTCCAAGTCTATGCATTTAGAGGGAGGAAAAAATGGCAGCTACAAAGAGGAGCCAGTGTCAAAGGCAATTCATACTCAGGTATTTTGGAAGCCTTCCTGGCACCTCCTATTCTTATTTGAGTCTTAGACAGTGGAGAATACTGTATGTGCTTATATCCTTAGCCATCTTTATTCAAGCACTATGGACCAGGCCATCAACAAAAGCCCACCTTGGTCACTGACACTTTCTTTGTAGTCTAGAGCAAGTCTGTAGCCTCACTAGCTTTGGCTCCCTTATGGCGAGAATAACTTCAAAAGCATGAAGATAGCAAAAGTGAAGTGCTGACTGCAGAGCTTAGAGGACAGTAGTTGCTCCAAGCCTGGTAGCTCTTGTTTTTATATCATCAAACAAAAGCTGACAGCTGTCTAGCTCAGCACTACCCTTAGTGTGGTTCACAGACTTATGCCAGTTGGTGAGTTGTTTGTTACTAGTCCCTGATGGCACAAGCACTGAAATTGAGAATGAATGTTTAGAGACTCTGATAATTTGACAGAACAATCTTATGTTTGTTGAATCTAGTAATAAAATAGTTGACCTTTCATTTTTGGATTTGTGCCTTTTTAAAATTTTTGGCAGGAGGAATTTATTTTTTATAGTATTTATAAAAGTCTGAGTCCATAACAGTTTAGAAACTTAAGAAAATCATTCTTCTATACAAATTGTTTGAAAGGGCTTTATTTAGCTCCTTCCCCACTAGCTAAATTATTTAGGGAATCTATAGGGACATCTCACACACACTCCTCTTGGCCACCTCATCCCATACCTTCCTTCCTCTGTGCTGTTGTTGCCTGGCCAGGATGTGCCTATCATTGTGCCCGTATCTCCTCTTTTGTTTGCCAAAGCATCTCCTCTTCCCTGTCCGATCATCACCAGTAAAAAGCTCTTCCACCCTTGGGACTCTGTTACTTGCTCATTCAGCACAACTTCTCTGTTCCCTCTGTGGTACAGCTTCTAGAGGTAAAGCCTTTAATCAATTCACTGCAGCCACTCTCAGCTTGGGGAACGTGACAGGTTTCCTAGGCCCGGGACTAGAAGGAATTTGAATTTCACCACATTATACAGAACTCAAAGCTGTCCTTGTGGCTCCCTTTCTAGCTTGACCACCCAGGCTGTCCTCCCTTGGGGCATATCTTTCCTTCTCATCTGGCTCACTATTTCATAGATTGAGTAGTGAACATCTCTTTCCAACTGCTGGGAGGTACAGTCTTGCCCCTTGAGCCCAGTTACCAGCCTTGGTGTGGCAGGAAATCATCCCTTCTATACCCCAGGCAGTCATGCTGCACCTAAACAAGCCAAGGCTGACCCTAGTTCTCACCTGGTCAGCTCAGCAATTTACCCCACACTGTCAGGGTAAGTGATTGGAGTAGAAGGTTTAGTGCTGGGGTCATTTTGGGGGCTTTCTAAATATACCACCCTGTGTTGCTTTTCTCCAGGCATGGTGGATTAATTGCATAGGTGGACCCAATTTTTTGCATCTCCCCATATCAAAAGCCCTTTGGTAGTGGCCTTCTACTCTGACCCTGGGTTTGGTGACATGACTTTAGCCAATGGTACAAAACAAGTGACACAAGTAGAGGCTTGAGGAAGCACTTGTGTATTTCTTCTTCCTTTCTCAGATGCTGTTAAATTTTGAGGGCAGTTTTTTACACAGCAATAGCTAACTGGTACACCAGGTATTTTTATGTAAGTGAAACCAAAGTCAAATGATCATTAAGAGCATCCAAAAGGCTGAGCTATGGGAGATACATGTGAGAAGTTAAGGGGGTAAAAAACCCTTCCCCTGGGGTTGGCTTGTTCTCAAGGGTATTGATTTTATGAATGGATTATATGCATATAAACCTTAGGGATTTTTTTTTTTAATGTTTGAAATGAGCTCTTTCCCCCTTATCTTTGTCACTTCCCTAGATCCCTGGGAATTGGGAGACCCGGAGGGATTAGTATATATTACTATGGCAGATGACATAATCATTGAGATCCTGGAGCAAGATTCTACTGCTGGAAGGGCTTTCCTGATGACAGTGAGGGAGTACAATGAGTTTCCTTGAATCAAGTGTGAATTTTTCTCCATTAAAACGTTGAGCTTCTCTTGAGGTGTTTGTGGTGGAGGTGACATTACATGCTTAAGGTTATTATGTCTGTTTTAAAACCTTTTCTTTATGTGAAGGGGAATACTTTAAAAAATTATCAGAACCCCTCAGTTGATTCTTTTCAGAGTGACCCAATGTCACTTCCTCGTTAAGGGAATTGAACGACCCGTGGCAACACATGTGGATTTGGGAGTGGAGGTGGGGAAGTGCATGAAGACTTTTGCTGAAACTTCTACTCTTTCCTAAATGAAACAGCTGGATAAGTAAGCAGTTTTGCTGGGAGAAAAATTGAATGTCTTAGGAGAATCTTGAGAATATCTAAAGAGGATGTGAACTTCTTTGAGGGATATGAGAAGACTGACTCAAATAAACACCAAAGTACAAACAAATATAGCGGGGATCATGATGTTACTGTGTAACCAGATGTGCCAAGCTGTATACCTGGAACAAAGTAATAGAGAAATAAGCTCAGGTTAATATTTATTTTGTTGCCTATAACAGTTTCAATGTTACTTTTTTATGTCTTGTATTCTGAATAGCAGAGTCCTGCACTTTCCTCAGAGAGCTCCTAATACCTGATTCCCTACTGTTTCCTTTATTTCTTACTGCTATCTTCATTTTCATTCAAAACAATGTTATTTTCTCAGGTTCAATCTAAACAAACATAGAATAGCCTTGCTGAATCTATGGATTCATGTAAATTAATGAAAGATTGAGAGCAGCCCATGGATGACATATAATTCCCATCTTCTCCAGTCAAATTACAATATAATTATAAATTCATGATTTTATTAACTTACTGATTAAATTGATCAGGGTAAATTATCCCACTGCAGGAAGCTTTTTGATACTAAAGTTGATTCCAGAATCTTTTAGCAGCTTTAGAGGTTTAATCTGTTCCTATAATGTAGTTTGTTCATTTTGGCTAAAATGATTTAGCTATATGAAAACATATCAAGTTTAAAGGATATATATTGAATGATCTTTTTTTTTTTTTGGTATGTTAAATTCTGTATGAGCTATTACTTTTAGTTCAACAGTTTAACAAATATTGAATGGAAGGCACTGTGCCAGACCCCGCAGGGAGATTTAAGGGCAGATGTCGTTTCAATTTTGGGGGATGGTTGAACGTAATTTATTTCTAATTTCTGTTTTTGATATTTTAATTATTATTTTAATATATTGCTGGGAATAGAAATTACTTGCACACAGAACAAACTTGAAAGTTACAAAAGGGCAAAGGTGAAAAGTAAGACAAGTTCTCTTTCCTTTTGTACCAGGTTCCCAGTTAACTTCCCTGGAGGCAACTCCTCTTTCCTTCCCAGTGTAATCCATGCATTTAAATGTACATGTGTGCATGTATGTGTTCTTACCTTTATACAAAGGTATCACACCATGTATGCTGTTTTACACCCCTGCTTTTTTTTTTTCTTTAACTTGATAATATGTCCTGAAAATCTTGACATACTGGGACATGTAGAGATGTCTCAGTCTTTCTAACAACTATAAACTATTTTGTTGCATGATGGTGTCACACTCTAATTAACTAGCCTCTCATTCATGGCATTTAGTTTGTTTCCAGTCTTGCACTATTATAAACAAGGATGCCATGAGTTCCTTTGGAAATACATTGTTTATCCCTACACTTAACTTATTTTGCCTTATTTTACATACAGTGTAATACAAAACTGTATCTTTACTCTCTAAAAATTCCCACAAATAAAGAAAAGACTGGAGCAACTCAGAATCTCTTTTTACTCTTTTGGTTTTAGAAATTTCAGCTTCTCAGTTTCGTTGGAAATAAATATTTCATTGAATTATTTTTTATTTTTAGAATTCTGTGCAAGTTTAACTCAGGTAGTTTGAAATTCTGAAGCCTCAAGTTTGTCAGAGTACGGACATCAAACCAGCAGCTTTGCAAACCAGCGCTTCTCAAAGTGTCTGTGGTGAAGAATCAGTTCTTCTTTTTCTTTCTTTCTTTTATTATTGTTATTTTTACAATTTCTAATCCATCATAGACCAGGACCACTGTGTGGCTTCACCACATGTGATCACATGAGAGAGAGGACTTTCAAGCTGACCTCTACCTTGTTCAAACAAACAAGTCACTTACTTGGATGCTGCATCAATGTTAAAGTTTCTAGCCACTCTTTGCGGGCCCCTCACTGCTGTGGCCTCTTCTCCCGTTGCGGAGCACAGGCTCTGGATGCGCAGGCTCAGCGGCCGTGGCTCACGGGCCCAGCCGCTCCGCGGCATGTGGGATCCTCCCGGACCGGGGCACGAACCAGCATCCCCTGCATCGGCAGGCGGACTCTTAACCACTGCGCCACCAGGGAAGCCCTCTTTTTTTTTTTTTAAGTGTAGTTGGTGGAAGAATCTCTTTCTTTGAATAGGCAAAGGCAACACTGAATAAAGAACAAATTTTGTTTTCAGTGTCTTAAATGCATTCTTTCCTGGGAACTTCATCCTCTAAAAATTATGTTCAATGGAAAAAAGTCACCTCGGCCAAATATAGATTCATAATGATGATTATTGAAGCCTCTTATTCTATCTTTAAACAAACTCAAAATTGTGATTGATCATGGAAAAACATGTTACCCTAACCGAATTAAATTGCAAATCACTAGAGACTCCACTGAAAATATACTAATGATGGCCTCTTAAAAAAATCTTAGAGGCTCTTGTGAGAAGAAGAAAACTCAAGGACTCACCTTTCTGTTTTTAAAACCATTTTTAAAATTAACTTTTGGAAAAAAGAATCAAAATATGCATAAGCAATGGATTTCTTTATATATGAGTGCTAACGCCATTGCCAGAAAGTTCTCAGCAGTGACCCAACAGGTCCTGGTTTTCTGTAACAAGTACAAAGAATATGAAGCATTCAAAGGGCTGACTGTGAAGAATGCTGACCACTTGGTAAACTGGAATCCAAACTTGAGGAGGAAAAAAAAAGAACCTTTTTTATAGCAGAAACACCACTAAGGTGAAAAAGATTCTCTCCTTTAACATTCATGTAACTTCTATTAGCCTCTTTCATATCATGAGACAAAGAGAAATGTTGATAAATAAATAAAGCTCTGTGTAGTTTTTAACATATGGAGCCTGAGGGCTGTTCTTTTTTTTTTTTTTTTCCCCACTTGGAGGCCAAAAACCAAGTTCCCACAATTTTCTGACTTGTCTGCCTCTACCCCCAGCAGGGAATGACTTTTCTGCCCCTTGACTCGCTGCACAAAACTGCTCAGAGGGAGTCCCCCGCAAAGAGAGATGGAGATGTAAGGGCTGGAATATATGTATCTACAATTATTTTAAACTTCAAAATGTATATACTTCTCTGAAAGGCATTTCTTTAAAGGTAATTCATTTTTTTTAAAAAAAGGAATTTAAGAACATTGGATAAAATCCAATGCTTAAGAAAAATAGAGAAGATGAGAGTGTGAGAGGGAATTTTGCCTTTTTGAGAGGCATAAGTAAATAAAAAATATATCACTCATAGGATTCCGTGGAGGTCAAGAAACATGGGCTTTGTAGAGGAAGTGAGTTCTAGGAGTAAAAAACTACCCATCTTCTAATTTAGCCAGTGGCCTGGATGCAGAAATGCACGAGCTGGTGGTAATTGCCCAATAGGCTGTCCATAGTTTTGCATTGGGAGCAGCACGAAGCGCTTTTTTTGTGCCAGGATCAGTCTGTGGTTCTACTGAACTAATGAGGCTCTCCTCTGCATTCCTAGCACCTAGGACAGTACCTGGCTCATGACAGGCAGCCATGACTTTTGAAAGAATAGTCATTTGTCTTCTCTTGCCTTTTCCCTTACCATTCAATCAGCCATTTGGCCCAGTAAACAAATCCACTTTTGTTTACTACTTATCAGCATGATAGTGAAGACTCCTGACTCTGTAACTCTACTTGAGTTTTCAATTAAGTGTTAGTCCCACATCTCCAGCCACTTACCAGTCCTCTCTATTAGGATACTTTACTATTGCCTTAAGCTCAGCATTTGTAAAGGAACTCATCTTCTCCAAACCAGCCCTGCTTCTTCACATTTCCATGGATGGCAAATCACTGTCCTAGTTATCCAAGTGCAAAATTTTGGAAATGGAGGAATCTCTGAATCTAACCAGTCACTTCTCTGAGGTTTTCTTGCTACCAAACTAGTTAATTCTCTTACCGCCTCATTCCAGCTCCTCGCGGGCTCTAGAGTGCAGGCTTAGTAGTTGTGGCGCATGGGCTTAGTTGCTCCGTGGCACGTGGGATCTTCCCGGACCAGGAATCGAACCCATGTCACCTGCGTTGGCAGGCAGATTCTTAACCACTGCGCCACCAGGGAAGTCCCACAATCTTGTTAATAAGGAATGTATTTGGACACTTGTCTAGCAGTGTTTGCTGCAGGTGTGATCTGGGTTCTGGTTGCAGCAGAGAGACGGGAACCCAAGGATTGGCCCTTGACCAGGAGCAAGTCCCAGCAGTATTCTTGCCTGGGTCAGAGGATGGAGTTCCCAGGAAGGGGCCTGGACTTCTGGTCCATCTGGACTTGTGGGATTCCCAGTGTTGTGTGGGTCATTCTCCTCGGGGCTGGAGTACGGTGTAGATTGTCCAGACTCTGAAGCTGGGCAGTCCAGTTATTCAAGGAACACTTTGCTAACAATTAGCAGTCTCAGAAATGGGCTGTGGGTTGCTCTGATGGGTGTGTGGTTCCCCTTAACTGAAGATATGAAATATATGAGTGTAGCTAGGATCAGACTGGTTGGACATGAAGATTTCTAAGGTCCTCTGAGCACTAACTCTCTGATCCTGTAATTCTGTGTATTTATAAATATATAGAGTAATTTGCATTTACCTTTTTACTGGTTTGTATCGTTCATTTTTGTGGTAGCCGAAGGAACTCTTGTCTAGGAATATGATGGGAATCAGGCATCCTGGGTTCTAGTCTAGGCTCATGGCCCTGGGCAAGCTGTTTACCTCCTTGTGCTTAAATGTCCTCATGGGGGTGGCTATGTTACAGGAGCTCTGCGGGGAGCTCCAACCCAGAGATGTCCATGTCCTTATCCCTGGAACCCGTGAGTATGCCACCTTCTGTGACAAAAGGGCTTTTGCAGGTCGATTAAGAATCCTGCGAAGAGATTGTCCTGGATTATGTGGGTGGGCCCAGTGTCATCACAGTGCTCTTACAAGAGGAAACAGGAGGATCAAAATCAAAAGTAAGAGATGTGATTGTGGAAGCAGAAGTCCAAGTGATGCCCTTTGAAGATGGAGAAAGAAGCTTCGAGCCAAAGAATGCAGGTGGCTTCTTGGAGCTGGAAAAGGCCAAGAAATGGATTCCCCTCTAGAGCCTCCAGTAGAAAGGCCGCTGTGCCGACACCTTGGTTTTAGCCCGTTAAGAACCATTTCAGACTTCTGACCTCCAGAACTGCAAGATAATACATTTGCATTGTCTTAGCCACTTTGTGGCAATTTATTACTGCAGCAAGAGGAAACATACAAATGCTAAATAAGATTCTTTACTTCATGTATGTTATTTTCCTGTCTTTGACTAGACTAAAAAACTTCAAAGGCAAGGACTGTTTGTTAATCCTCGGTGACTCCAGTGTATAGGTAAAGGAGCTCAGTAATTATTGTTGACTTTTTCCCAGCTTTACAGAGGTATAATTGACAAATATAATTGTAAGATATTTAAAGTGTATGTGTTGATTTGATATACATATACATTGTGAAAAGATTCCTCCCATCTACTTAACACATTTATCACTTCACATATTTACCTTTTTCTCTCTCTCTCTTTCCTCCTCCCCTCCTTCCTTCCTTCCTTCTTCCTTCCTTCCTTCTCTCTCTCTCTCTCTTTCCTTCTCTCTTGGTGGGAACATTTAAGTTCTACTCTCTTGCAAATTTCCATTACACAATACCATGTTATCAATATAGTCACTATGTTATACATTAGATCCTCAGACCTAATTCATCTTATAGCTGAATGTTTGTACCCTTTTACTAACCTCTCTCTATTTTCCCCACCCTCTCAGCCCTTGGCAAACACTTTTCTACTCTCTGTTTCTATGAGTTAATCTTTTTTCTTCAGTTGATTTTTAAAATGTATGTGGGGAAAGCAGAGAAGGCTTGGTGACTATCAAGCCTTTGCAGGAGCTCAGAATATAATATAAGCAGCAGAGGACTTGTCCAGGTTCCTCTTCCTGGTCTCTCATCACTGGTCAAGCTCCTGCATCTTTCTTTCCCACATCGTCTGAGGTCTCATGTTTATAGGCTCACCTCTGTGCTTTTCCATAGAACTGGTTCTGACTCTCAGCAGGAGGGATTTCTGAGGCTCTGCTCAATATGGGGGGTTCGCTGTAAGTCATCCTTGCCAACGGTGTGGCTCTGGCCTGTATTCTGGTAGCTGGACACTTGCCTCTGTGGTATAATTAAAAAGTTTGGTCTTTGTTCCCTGTTTCTGACACACCACTCCTAAAGTCCTTGGAATATTCCTGAGTGATAAGAGTGATAACGAGATGACTCTTGGTTGAGGGGCTGCTCACTTCAGGATGGGGGCTGGTGGCCAGAGAAGCCAGCCGCGATTAGAAGCTTCAAACTTTCAGCGCTACCTCCCAGCCTCCGGGATTGAGTTAGTCACCAGCAGCTGCACTGCTGTCTAATGAAACCTCCAAGGAACCCTTTAATGATAAGGTTCAAGGAACTTTGGAGTTGGTGAACATATCCATCTGCTGGGAGGGTGGCGCACCCACCTCCACAGGGACGGAGGCTTCTGTGCTGTGGACTTTTCTGGACCTCACCCTAGTACCTCTTTATCTGGCTGTTCATTTGTACTTTTGTGATAAACTGTAATAGAAAGTACAGCATTTTCTTGAGTTCTGTGAGTCATCTAGTAAATTATCAAAACTGAGGGGGAGGAGATAGTGGGAGCCCTTGACTTTGTACCTAAGTCAGACAGAAGTGCAGGTTACTTGGGGACCCAATACTTGTGACTGGTTTCCAACGTGAGGGCAGTTTTGTGGGACTGGACCCTTAACCTGTGGAGTTTGACGCTGACTCCAGTTGAATTGAATTGTAGGACACCGAGTTGGTGTCAGAGAATTGGAGAATTAGTTGATGTGTCCCAATCAGCTTCTACCCCTAGATGTGGTCTCCACCCTGAGCTCTAGTTCTGCTGCCTGAACCTCTTGCCCAAGTCCAGGTTTTGTTAACTTGCCCAGATGCCAACCCTTGCACACCTGGGCTTCTGCTTTGCTCCTGCCAAGCCTTTTGGACCTGGGATCTTGGCTTTGACCACCAGGCCAGTGGCTGGGTCCCTGCTGCCTAATGACAGATGTCCCTGAGGCAGCTTCCCGGTTGGTCTCTCTTTTTTTAAAATAATTAATTAATTAATTAATTTTTGGCTGTGTTGGGTCTTTGTTGCCGTGCGCTGGCTTTCTCTAGTTGTGGCGAGCGGGGGCTACCCTTCATTGCGGTGCGCGGGCTTCTCATTTCAGTGCCTTCTCTTGCTGCGCCTGGGCTAGAGCTCTTGTTGTGGCACACGGGCTTCTGTAGTTGCAGAGCACGGGCTTCAGTAGTTGTGGCTCATGGGCTCTAGAACACAGGCTTAGTAGTTGTGGCACACGGGCTTAGTTGTTCCGTGGCATGTGGGATCTGCCAGGACCAGGGCTCGAACCCATGTCCCCGGCATTGGCAGGCAGATTCTTAACCACTGCACCACCAGGGAAGTCCCCTCCCGGTTGGTCTTTAAGTTCTGCCCACTAACCAACCATTGTCCTCTGTTCATATCAGTAGGACACCTTTTCCCTTGGTTAGAACTACATGATGCCTCCTGCTTTATCACATCTCTGAAGTTCTGCACCCAGATAGCACACTTAGCTTTCCGGAGAAGACTTCTAGCACCTGTGGAGCGCCCGTGCCGCTGGAGCCTTGCCCTCTAGAGGGCAAGGTCAGCTCCTGGCTCTGGACCCTGACACCGTGTCCTTAGGCAAAAGGGCTGTGCCCTGCTGGATTCTGAGAAATGATGTCAGCAGTGAACTTGGCCATCCCAGGACCTAATTAAATTAAACTATTTAGCGCCAGGGCTTGGCATATGTTTTAGCTTTGAGGGTCACAGGGCTGTCATTGCAAGCCCAAGGTATAGGCAGAAAGAACAGGAAGTCAGAGGGAAGATAAAGAGATTAAGAAGGGGGAAAGTGGGAGAGCAAATGTTCACACTGAAGGGAGAGCCTGCCTTCCGTGGGACCTATCTTACTAGAAACTCACCTGACAAATGAGCTGTCATTGGAACAGGAGTGCACACGCTCAAGTACAGGCAAAATGCTCCTCTCAGAAAAGGAAGAACAGAACTGTATATGGAATCTAGGGGCCCTTCAGCAAACCAAGTGGAGGGGTGGAGAGAACATGGGGTTTGGCTTCAAAGAAACCTGAGTTTGCCTCCCAGCTCTGCTCGTTGAGAGCTGAGTAAGCTTGGGCAAGCTACCTGACCTTTGAAGGCTGTTTTCTCAGTTCTAATGTGAGGATAACAATGAGGCAATGTATGTAAAACACTCAGTGACATGCTCAGTAGATGGTGACTCTGTGCCCCTTCTTCCTTGTCACTGTTCCCTGTCACATCACTGGGCCAGACAGTCTTGGTGGCTTTGCAGAACCATTTGCTACTTTCCCAGCATGGTGACTTGAAGCAGCAGATTTCTGCAAACTGCCCAGTGTCCAGGTATCCCCAGATCAGCCTGCTACAATTGGCTCAATTGCCCAAATGTCTCTTAAAGGAAGCAATTGCATACAAACGTGCTCATCTGTGTGGGTGGGCATATTT
The DNA here is from genome assembly GCF_000442215.2 of Lipotes vexillifer. Lineage (NCBI taxonomy): Eukaryota > Metazoa > Chordata > Mammalia > Artiodactyla > Lipotidae > Lipotes > Lipotes vexillifer. The sequence continues at coordinate 452,236 of NW_006795104.1, read as the reverse complement.
AGGTCCTCGTAGGTATTTAACGTCCCGGTGCATCATCACTGGAACTGCTGGGAGAATGGAGAAGCCAGCATCCTTCACCCTCTGCACGCCCCCAACCCAAGCCTAGGGGATCTCCCTGCAAATCAGACGAATCTTTCCATGAGGAGTAAGTATTGCAAGGGTGGCAGGTTACATAGCAGCCTTTTTTTCATGCACATGTGTGCACATAAAATATCCAACAAATACTGATTTGGCTTCTGCTACATGCCAGCCACTATGTGAGGGATGCAATGGTGAACAAGACAGATGCCATTCTCACCCCCTTACAGGGAAACACAGAGAGCGGAAAAATTGTACATTACAAGCTAGAGTCAGGTGGAGAGCTTTCAGACCCAGAGTGAAAAACAGGTTATTATTTGTGAACTGGGCACCTTTTGTCTTGCTATTTGCTAATGACCATACCTCTGGCAAAATTCATTTTCCTACCACAAAACATGTGATCAAAGACAATTAGTCATTTGAATTTGAGGCAAGTAAGCAACTCGCTGTTGGTAAGAACTTGTATGATTCTGGTTTGGAGAGATCTGCTATGCAAATGCATAGGCCAGCCCCAGGAGAGCCCTGCTGACAGCCGAGGGGGGCTGCTCCGTTACAGGGGGCTCCAGAGGACGAGACTTTGAACTTTTGGCCTTTTTGGTGGAAAGGGAAGGGAAGGAATGCTGTCACTTTCACTCGGAGGGAGACTTGTCTAGTGGCTAAAACATAGATGCGGGATTTAGCTCTCATAAATCTTAGCTCTTCTCTTCCAGTGACCCAAAGTGAGGTTTAAGTCAACCCCACCATGACTCAGCTCCGCCTTCCTGTAAGAGCAGAGAGCAAACCAAGGACTTAAGGGGCAGAAAATGTATATTCCAATCCTGGCTCCACTATGTAGACTTGAGAGGTTTGATTTTCGAAACCTCTGTTTCCTTCTCTTATAAGTCGATAAAGTCTCTCTACCAGAGTTTGCAGTCCTTGAAATCAGAAACAAAACTTATCTTAACCCCTTGTAGAATAAGCCCTCAAATCATGCTTGTTGAATGAGTGACTGAACCATAACACTGAAGTTTGGCTTCATCTACTTCGAGTGCCTTGAGCCTATGGATCAGTACCTGTAAGGACATATGTTGACAGTCTTCAAAAGCACCGCCTGGGTTCCTTACAGTGATTGGCCCATTAGCGAGGTTTGGTGTTTCCTTGGGAGAATCTACACTATCCGCTCTTGTTTATTTCATGTGGATTAACTTCTCTCAGAGGCCATTTTCCAACATTCCTTCCTTCATCTTGTGGACCCCACCAGGTGTGTTTTTTCTGCCAAAGGACTGAACCAAATTTGAAACTTCCTTTGGCACCGGGCAGCTCTGTGACTTTGGATGAGTTACCACGTCTCTGAGAATCTCAGTTTTTCCATCAACTCCATGAGGAAGATATTCCTGTGTTGCTTCTGTCTCTCTCACGACAGGGTCTTAGTAAGAATCAAATGAGGTGATTTTTTTCGGAAACTCAGAAGTAACTATAGGAACCAAAAGTAGAATTCTTGTAACTGTCACTTACCAGCATCATCAACAACTTGGAGGGTTGTGTTTGCCTTCCCCACCATGGCACAGATACCCACCGGTGCCATGTAAGGAAATACAAAGCAGCAGAGAATTAAAAATGCTGAAAGTCACGGCCAAACACCTCACCATGTCTAGAGACTGCTTCCCTGCTCCCTGAGGTCTTACTGACTTACTTGATCGAGGGTGGCAGAGAGACCTCTGTGGGATTGCAGGAAGTCTAAAGTGAATAAATGCCATTTTATGTTCATTCATTGGTTTGTTTTTCTGTACAGCAAGTAATTATTAAATATCAACTGTATATAAAGATGAATCAAACATGGATTTGCTCTTCAGATTCTTTCAAAATAGTCAGAGAAATAGTGCTCTTAGCTTAAAACCAGTAATACAAAGTAGGAAATGATAGGCATCACTCTCACAAGAGGGGTCTAGTTCAGTGCTGTGGTCTCACTGAGAAAGGAGAGAGAATTTATCACCAAGCGGCAGCAAGGCTTATTGTAAGAAACTCAGTTAGATTCCTGACTGAGTCTTAGAGAATGGAGAGGCTTTGAACTTAGAGAATGGGGTGGGGGACGGAGGGCATCCAGGCAGAGCAATGACCTTAGTAAAGACAGGTACATTCTCAATGGCAGGCTCTTCTTGTGACTTTGAAGTCCCCTTGACCCCTAGCATGGGTTGTGCTCCTGTTTTGAAGATTACTTTTTTTCACCTTTGTGTTTGTTTTTAATTTTTTCCTTTGATCGTCCTTAAGTTTCTAAAAATAATCAGCTGTCTCATCATGCAGTAGATCTGAGCTTGAGAGACTCATGGCCCCTACTAGCATAATCCTGGCTCCACATTATGCAAGAAACCCATCGAAATTCTTCTGGAATGTGAGGTTCACTTCAAAGCCTCTTCTGTTGACCAAGCCTTGGGAGGTGCCATGCTCAATCATCACTTCTCAGTTATTGGGTTTCCCTCACCCTGCTGTAAGATCAAAGGAAAGGGCAGTTCCATCATACAAGAGAAAATGAGGTTCATTGATTATTGGTAGCTAATGTGGAACAGAATTTAATTTAAGAAGGTCAAGAAACTGTCAGTCCAGAGTATGGGAAGAATCCTCAGCTGTCTGAGACATCAAGGCCATGTGGAAACCGAGCATAGGCCACCATAGAATTCCAGATGATCAAACTTTGGTTTAGTGTGAACACTTGAGAGACAATCATTTACATGGTTCATTGTTCTGGAAGCCAGGACCAGCCCCCTGAGTTAGGTTATACTCTATGGTTCTCCCCTCCAATCACATTCAAGCAGCAAGACAAGCAGAACAGGAATTCCTTGAGTTTTTTTTTTGGCTGCACCATGCAGCGTGTGGGATCTTAGTTCCCTGACCAGGGATTGAACCCGTTCCCCTGAAGTGGAAGTGCAGAGTCTTAATCGCTGGACTGCCAGGGAAGTCCCAGGAATTCCTTGACTTTTATCTGGATGTGTTGATTTATAAAGTTGGGCTACGTGAGAATATAAGATGATGATTTTTAGATTTTATGGACTGGTAAATAAAAGAAACTGGGTTCAACATAGAGTTGTTAATTTTTCTCTTTGACAAATTAAGGACATTAGACTAAAAGGACCTTGATAACTACAAAATGATTGTCATCTTTTTAAAAAGAAAAGGAATTTTTATGCCAGTTATCGGGAAGGGCATTATCTCAGAATAAAGAACACTCCTTCCTCAGAAATCTCAATTGGTATCTTCCACCTTTGCTTCTGCTATGTTTTAAATAGCTTCATGGTGAGCCCCAGGTTGTGGGACTGGCCTTTGGGGACTCCATGTGTGTGTTAGATGACAACTGACTTCATTCATCTGCTTAGGATAGATCCTGCATTGATGGAGGAATTCACGGGACCATGGACGGTTTCAAATACAATCACATCAATCCCCACAAGGTGTATTTTATAATGTCACCGTATTTCCTGGCATTTGGTAAGAGGATGAAGTGTCCAGTTCACTTTTATTCTGACTCATTTGTGGGAAAGGAAATTTAATTCTCTGGGAACCCTTGTTTGTATTAGTGTTAAATCATTTGTCTGCTGTTTAATGATTTATACACACAGTGCAAAGAGGTCCCAGAATTGCTTTCCCAATCGTTTCACTTTTCCACCCCTCCCTCATTCCGCTCCAGGTTGGAGAAATCATTTAGTTTTGTGCCTTAGGGAATCCACCCAAGACACTATTCTTTAGCTTACTCATTCCTAGTATACTCTGTTGGAATTGGGCTTTTAGATGGGTCTAAAGCCTTCTTGAGGATGTTTAGATAGGTATTACGTGGTGTTTTGTGCTATTAACTTGCTGAACTGCAAGTTAAGGAGACACCTTAACTCAGCAATTAGTCTCTTCCCGAACTTGATACACCCCTTTTGGATGGTAAATGGTTGAGATCCTCTGATTTATTTTTCTCGAGTTCATATGCTTAATGTGGATGGGCCTTTGGTGCTCGTTAAAGCAGAGACTTTTATTTGAAGTGTTGCGCTCTACGTTGTGCTGATGGGACCTCATGTATTACCCTTATCCACACTGGCCATCTATAATTTAGTATAGTGCTCCCATTCACATAATGTTTCAGCATTTGCAGTGCTTATGAATAACTGACAGCATACAATGGTAACAATAAATCAGACAGGTCAGGTCCAGCCCTTTATGGTCAGTTGCACTGTCTACCAGAGAGGAAGGCTGAAAAGCAGTGACTGCCATTAACTGGGAGCTCTTCAGCTTGTAAAGTCAGAGAAAGCACATTTGTGGACCTTTATGATTAATACGTTTTTGAGTGGCTGTTTAAAATAGATATCTCTGGTTGGATAAGGAGTTGTGAAAAAAAATGGTTCCCTGTTATATATACTTTAAAAATTATTGCCGTTCATTTCCAAGGAATGACTTACTTTGACAAAGCGAGTGTACTTGGGTTGTAACGTATATAACAGGCCAGATGATATAGGAGGCTTTGCGTGCTGTGGTACATATGTCACAGAGCCAGAGAAATTAGGATTTATTTTCCTGAAATGCAAATGCGGAACAGGGTGTCTCAGGATACAACACTCAGAGTTGCACACTGCAAAGTACAATAGTGTCCGGAACACTCTTGTAAAGGTTACATTGCCTGGGGACAGTACTGTGAGAGACATACCTCAGATTTCCATCGTTGATCATGAGTATCCTGCATTAGCTCAAAACTCAGCATTGTCTCTTCATAATAATTCTTCCTGACGTTGGGAGAGAGATGTAGGGGTCGAAAGCGTGCAGAAGGAAATGCTTATAGAGTCTCTGAGGAAAAGGTACCCTCTGGTGCTTGAAAACGCCGGTGCTGTGGAATACAGATCTTTATGAAGCTGGGCTATATGGGATTAAAATCTAGAGGCAGGTTGACCTCTGGATTTTATTTTCAGCTCTGCCATTTATGTACCAGTCGTGTGATCTTGGGCAAGTTATTTAATCTCTCAGAACATCAGTTTTTTTGTCTTTAAAATGGGGAGGAAATTCTTGCCTCATAAGGATGCTTTGAAGAGTAGAAGATTTGACACACACAAAGCACCTGGACAAATGCTAAATAATTTTAGTTTTTCCTCCCCTGTACTTCTGGAGAAGAAGCACAGTCAGTCAGCTTCTAACTCTATAGATTCAGAAATCTCTTGGCATCTTTGAAGAGCCATGTGATGGTCACAGCATAGAGATAGAATCTTGTACTGTGTATCAAGAAAGAATGCTGGGCAATTTAATTAGGGCTATGGTTGATAAAGCTATCTGTTTTCTATCAACCCGAAGTGAAATAATTTGTATCTGTGAGTACAAATAAGTTGTACAGGTAAATTTGATATTTACATCTTGCTTTTCAGAGATATTCTTTTTTGTATTGATGTATAAAATGAAGGCATGGAATCCTACTTGAGCTAATAATGCCTGTCTTTTGCAATAAAAATGTAAATATGTCTTCACTTGGGAGTGCATAAATGGGAATTCAGGTATGTAGTCTTCATCTGTAGCAGGGGACATAAGGACTACTGCTTTCTGAGAAGTTTGTATGTGGTAAGAGCAAGAAGCTTTGGCTCTGTTGTTTTGATCTTTTGGTGCACGCAGATTTTACACTTCACTCTCTGCTCTAAGAAACTGCCGTGGTCTGAATGTTTGTTTTCTCTAAAATTCATATGTTGAAATCCTAACTCCCAAAGGTATTTGGAGGTAGGTTTGGAAGGTGACTAGGTCATGATGGTGGAGCGCTCATGAATAGGATTAGTGCCCTTATGAAAGAGGCTCCAGAGGGCTCCCTAGCCCCTTCCACCATGTGAGGACATAGTGAGAAGTTGACAGTCTGCAACCCAGCAGAGGGCTCTCACCAGAGCCTGACCATGCTGCCACCCTGATCTTGGACTTCCAGCCAGAAGTCCAGCCAGAACTGTGAGGTATAAATTTCTGTTGTTTATAAAACACCCTGTCTGTGGTATTTTGTCATAGCAGCCTGAGCAGATTTAAACAGAAACCAGTACAAACCGTTTTTTTTCTTTCTTTTTTATCCAGTTTATAATATTACTGGTAGATATAAGCAATGCAAAACAAAACAAAACAAATCACCTAACAAAACCCTGACTGAAGAATTACATCATGGTAGATACATAGAAAACTGCAAAAAAGGGACCTGGGGAAAAGTTGCCTGGGTAGAAATTAGAAATAATCAGCACAAAATAAACAAGGCAATAGTTAACATTGCACAGAATTTTCTGATTGAAATTTATGATGGAAAAATCAAATATTTGTGGAAAAAATTTAGATCTGAAAAGCCCAGGCTAGAAAAATTGGATTTGGCAAAAATATTGGTCTCAGAAAGGTAAGACAAAACAATGACAAACACCTGGCAGTGGCAGGTGCTAGATTTTGTAAAATTTGATACGGCCATAAAACGAATCAATGAACAATTTATGCTATAAATTTTACAAGGAAAAGAATTAATCCCAATGGCAACAAGTTTATTTATTTATTTATTTGTAAAAATTGAAGTGTGGTTGATTTAAAATATTGTGTTAGTTTCAGGGGTATAGCATAGTAATTCAGGTGTTTTTGTGGATTATATATCATTATAGTTTATTACAAGATATTGGGTATAATTCTCTGTGCTATACAGTAAATACTTGTTGCTTATCTATTTTGTGTGTAGTCTTTTGTACCTGTTAATCTCATACTCCTAATTTGTCCCTCCCCAGGCCTCTCCCCTTTGGTAACCATAATTTTGTTTTCTATGTCTGTGAGTCTGTTTCTGGAAAATATGTTTATTTACTTATTTAGTTATTTAAATGAATTTACTTATTTATTTATTTTTGGCTGCATTGGGTCTTTGTTGCTGCACGTGGGCTTTCTCTAGTTGCGGCGAGTGGGGGCTACTCTTTCTTTGTTGCAGTCAGCGGGCTCCTCATTGTGGTGGCTTCCCTTGTTGTGGAGCATTGTCTCTAGGCGTGTGGGCTTCAGTAGTTATGGCACACGGGCTCAGTAGTTGTGGCTTGGGGGCTTAGCTGCTCAGCGGCATGTAGGATCTTCCCGGACCAGGGCTTGGACCTGTGTCTCCTGCATTGGCAGGTGGATTCTTAACCCTGTGTCACCAGGGAAGTTCTGGAAAATATATTAAAACAGAAATGCAAATGGAAAAAAAAATGATTGGGTATCATTTAACTAATTAAGGAATTAAATTGAGTTAGTGGAACTTACTCCTGAAACTACCTCTTTATGAAAAGGTATGAATGTTGGTGTGATTCAGGCCTCCCTGCTGTATAGCAGGCTCCAGTGGTGTCTGGCATCAGCTTGAGTCCCCAGTCCTTGCCTTGGCCTTGACCTCTGTGGCCTGGCCCTTGGCCCCTCTGCCCTCATCTCCTCCACCCAGCTCCAGCACCCTGTGTTCCAGCCACAGTGGCCTTCTTGTCGTTCCTCCCACGTGCCAAGCACGTGCTTCTCGGGCCTTGGGCCTTGGTGTTTCCTCTACCTGAAATGTTCTTCCCACAGATATCACCTAGCTCACTCTGTCACTTCATGGTGGCTGCTACTCAAATGTCACTCCACTCACTCTCCACCCCTTTACCTTGCTTTCCGTTTTCTCATAGTAATTATTATTTCCTGACATTATTATATCTATTTATTTGTCTACTTCCTTGAGCAGAATGTCAACTCCAAAGGCTTTGGTTCAAGGCTTTGTCTGCAGTATTTCCAAGAGAGCTTGTCATGCACGAGGCTCACCTAATACTGGTTTAGACAAATTCTGCATTAACATGTTTGTGGTCATTAACACCAGCCAGAATTTTCCCTGTATCAGATTCCAGGGTCAGGATATCTGATGAGTCAAAATTGTAGGAGAAAAGCAACAAGATGCAAACATCCTGCATCACCAGTACACACACTCCGCGTGTGGCTGACATCAGTGCCACTCTAATTTTCTTCCTTCCCTGAACGTGGTGGGATTGCACTTCCTCTCTCCCCTGAAGATAGGTGTGGCCACAGACCTGGGCTTGGCCAGTGAAATGTGCGCAGAAGGGCTGTGTGTGTCACTTCCTCCTGGAAGATTCTCAGAGCTAGTGTGCTATTTTACAACTCCCTTCTCCCAGCGGGGCTGAGGAGTGAGGCTCCAGGTGATGGCAGCTTGGTCAGCGTGGTACTTGGGTGAGGACGGCGTAGACTGGCACCCTCCCTCCAACCTGAGCTGGGTATGGAGCACGAGACAGGTCTCCACCTTTGTGGCTGTAGGTCACTAAGATTTTAGAGTGGCTTATTACACAGCTGACTAATACGAGTGACACATTTTATCTCATTCAATTTTTACACTGTCCATAGGAGGCAGTCATTTTATTTTTTTTGCTGTACATGGGCCTCTGACTGCTGTGGCCTCTCCCGTTGCAGAGCACAGGCTCCGGACGCGCAGACTCAGCGGCCATGGCTCACGGGCCCAGCCGCTCCGCGGCACGTGGGATCTTCCCGAACCGGGGCACAAACCCGCATCCCCTGCATCGGCAGGCGGACTCTCAACCGCTGCGCCACCAGGGAAGCCCCTGAGGCAGTCATTTTTATTCCTACTTACCACTGAGGAAATTGATCTTACAGAGGTTAAATTCACCAAAAGTCACACAGCTATGAAGAGGCAGAATGGAAATTCGAATTCAACTCTGGCTGATTCCATGGCTTGAGCTCTTAAACATAAGCTTGTCCAACTTCTCAGTATGTAATTGAATACGTATGTTACAGTCCATATGGGCAAAAACATGCTCATAAGACCTTCAATAGCCTCATTCAAAACTGGAGAACCATTGAAATCCTTTTAAAAATCAGGTGACATGTCAGCAACCTAGAGAGAAGCTGATCAGAATTGTAGGTCTCTTGCTTTCCCTGACAGCATATACAATGAATTAAATATTAAAACACATTTGAAGGTAATTTGGGTCTGATGACTTTGAAAGGGGACTTGAAATAGTTCCCACTTGGGTAGGATTATATTTATTATTTCCATTTAGGAATTTCGAAAGCCTCAGTGGCTTTGCCTAAAAACAAAATAGACCAAAAAAAAAGGCCTGATAAATCTATTTTAGGAGGCCCCACGTATTCTCTGCCTCTGTGTGAATTTAGAAGCCAGACTCTCTGAAAGTCATGGGAGGATATGGACTAGGGCAAAATTCCACAGGAATACACCTCAGAGGCATGTGGCTTCAGGCTTCAGAGCCCGTAATAGTGATAAGCCCACCTATAAACTAAAACGCAGCACAGAACTGAACTGGGGGCGGGGGTTGAGGTTACAGTACCACTCCTATTTCTAAGATTTCATTACTGACCAACCCCCCTCCCCCCTCCCACCTCACTCTTTTCTTTTAATCCGAGGTGTTGGGGCCTGTTGTTATGACTGTGTTCTGTTCTGACAGTGTTTTTTTTTTTTTTTTTTTTTTTTTAATATACTTCTACTTAGATCAATTATGATTTGAATTCAATTTCCAAGTTAGGGAAGGAGGGCTCCTTATTCTTTACTCCATGTAGGAGTATCTAGGCAAGCAGAAAATTCTTCCACACAGAAAGAAGACTACTTTTTATCTATTTTGGATGATATAGTCATTTCATTTGCAGAACAAATGTGCTGTAATGGATTTATTTCAAGATATCAGCCATAATGTGTGTATGAATATAAACACACACATACACACAAAACACACTATATGTCTAAGAAGAATTGCTGAGTCCCTTCTGATGGAGCCATGTGGTTTGATCATGATTGGGAACAAGTTGACATGTGGATGATTATTTTATCCGTGTCTCAGAGGGGAAAAGGATAAGGGACAGGCAGAGTCCCCCAGATGAAAGGGTCAGAATGTGGCTCTTTAAAGCCTAGTCTCTCACAGTGTAGTGGACCGCACGTTCATTCACACAAGAACTTATACACACTGGGTTCCCATTTCCTTCTCAGGTGGAACCTGCAAAATGCAGGTTAAGTCTTTCAGCTGCAGAGTTCTACCTCTTATTGAAATTGAAGAAGCCTGTTAGGAAGAGGTCTGTATAAGCACATTTCTGGACTTATAAAGGGCCCTCTGGACTGATAGTCTTAAAGAAGATGTAAGATGATCTGGGGTTCCAGAGAGCTCTGTTGTATTCCATGAGCGCCAAAGAAAAACAGTGAGATCCTTCTGCTAACAAATCTCATTCTAAAGAAAGCAAGGTAAAGGAAGCCGTGAGGACAAAAGAAATTGTGGGCACTAATGAAAAGCCGAGAGAAGAGAAAATCAATAATCCCCTGTGTGTGAACATCCTTCTCTGCAGTCAAGAATCAGGTGGCTTTGTTGCGTGTGTGTGTCCATGGGTGAAGCCACACGCTAGTGCTGCAAGAGGGGCTTGTAATAGAGTAGAGATGACGGCAGAGAGATCGATGAATTCCTGCCAAACTGTGTGACTAAGAGTTCCATTAAAAAGACTAAAAGGTGTGCCCTGGGAGGGGACGTGGTGGCTTTGCTTCACAGGCATGAGGGGGCTGAAGCTGGGAAGGAGGAACAGTCCTGAAGCCTTGAGGTGACTGGAGAACTTTAGTGGCCTAGTGGTGTGTTGTAGATCGAATGGTGTCCCCTCCAAAAGCTATGTGCAAGTCCTAACCCTTGGTACCTGTGAATATGACCTTATTTAGAAATAGGGTCTTTGCAGTTGAATCAAGTGAAGATGAGATCATACTGGATGAATGTGGCCTCTAATTTAGTGACTCATGTCCTTACACCAAAGAGGGAAGGGCTTCCCTGGGGCGCAGTGGTTGCGAGTCCGCCTGACGATGCAGGGGACGCGGGTTCATGCCCCGGTCCGGGAAGATCCCACATGCTGCGGAGCGGCTGGGCCCGTGAGCCATGGCCGCTGAGCCTGCGCGTCCGGAGCCTGTGCTCCACAACGGGAGAGGCCACGACAGTGAGAGGCCTGCATACCGAAAAAAAAAAAAAAAAATAAATAAATAAAATTAATAAAAGAGGGAAGAGGAACATGTAGTGACGGAGGCAGAGACTGGAATGATGCTGCTACAAGCCAAGAATGTCAAGGATTTCCAACAACCATCAGAAACTAGGAAGAGGCATGGAGGGATTCTTCCCTGGAAGCTTCAGGGGGCGTATGGCCCTGCCTACCACCTGAATTTCAGATCTCTGGCCTCCCGGAATGTGAGAGAATAAATTTTCATTGCTGTAAGCCACTCAATTTGAAGTTTTGGTATGGCAGCCTAGGAGACTAGGACAGTAAGCAAAGAGCCATCAGCTTTAGCCTCAGGGCAGAGGGGGAAGGTGAGCAGAACTTGGACTACAGGTGGGCAGTGAAGACTCAGAGGTGCTGGAAGGTGAGACAGTCTGTTGAGGTGGCACCAATGAAAGTGGTGGCTAATTGGTTCTCTCCGATTTCTCATTTAGTAGGATTAGAGGAGGACTTTTTGGCTGGTAGTAGGAGCAGTTAGCACTTAGGGATTCAGATGGGGACAGATTTCTCAGCCCCCTCCCTCTATCACTGTGAACAGATTGCACTTTTCAAAGATGGCCACAACTATAGCTCCCATCCCTTTTGCTCTTTGGATCTCTGCTACTCCCCCATCAAACAGTGAGGTCTAATTCCACTCCCCTTGAATCCAGGCAAGCTTATGACAATGGAATGTGGTGAAAGTGATGTGGTATGACTTCAAGGTTAGGTAATGAAAAACAATGCTGCTTACATATCGTGCACTGGAACAGTGGACTTGCTCTGGATCCTGGAACTACCTTATAAGTAGTCCAACTGCCCTGTAGCCACCATGTTGTGAGGAAGCTCAAACTAGCCCATGTGGAGAGACCACATGCAGAAGCCCCAAGACTACCTGAAGAGAGAGAGAGATGCTGGGCTATTTTCCAGCTGCTCCCAGCTCCTCCCCCACCCCAAACCTACACTTTTCCAGCTCCAACCATCATCTGATCCTGAGTTGAAACCTCTGTCCAATTTCTTCCTGGATTTCTGACACGCACAAACTGTGTGCAATAATAAAACAATTGTTGCTTTAAGCAACTCAGTTTTAGGGTGTCTTATTATGCAATAGTAGTAACTGGAGCCTCTTGAAACCATTGTCAAAGGCCCACTTTCCCCATGAGACATTTTCTGACTCTCGATGCCATGACTCCCTCCCTGGAAACTCCTCTTTCCCACACAGCCATTAGCTATTCCAGTTCTCAGCATTTCCCTCCATTCAGAGCTCAGTTTTGCTGGTCTCCATATTCTCCAGTTTCTCTGGGAAGCCTCATGCTTTCCATCCCTTTATTACACAGAGTTCATTGTGTCCCACCTTCTACATCTAACCCTGCAGACCACACCTATCTTAACTTTCTCAGTGAAAAAAGGACCTCCAGGGACCAGATCTCACCCTGCTCAGAGGATAGGGTTTGAGCTCCTGTGATGCTGATGAGGTTTTTAATATAAAAAGAAAACATTCTTTTAGTTAATTATTAACTCTTAAAGGATAAACACATCAGTCTCACCCACCGGGGATTGTCTTATTCAGCTGTGTACCCGCAGGTTAGTTCACTGCTTGACAGAGAAAAGGCATGGGTGGATGGATGGAGAGAAAACCTTGCAAAATATGAAGTGGGATTTGCAAAATTGGGGCATATGTGCTGCCATTTCCCAATTCTGGGCCCATGGAAGGTGTGGCTAACAGATCCTATCTCACTTTCTGGGGGCTGGAGAGGCTCCCTCACACTGTGTTTGAACTACAAATAGAAAGTAGCAATCAATCATAGTTTGTACTCGAGAGGACTAAAAGCATAAATACTCTTTCTTGCAACTTCAATTTATTAAAAATATTGTTAAAATAGAAGTCAAAATTTTGTATACTTCTGCTTCCTGACTTCTAAGGTTTAAGCAAAGTTCTTTGAACCCATATACATGTTCTTGTGCTTTTCATGTGCATTGCATTCACATGAAGAAAACTATATCTTGATGCCTTATGATCTTTGCAGTTGATTGCAGAGTGGTGAAGTCTTTAAATAAAGAATACATCTCCAAAGGGGAGCAAGTAATAAAAAAGTGTGGGATTCTGGAAGTCGATATGGTCAGTAACGCTGGCATTGTTTGCAGCCAATCACTTACCGGGATGACAGAAGCAATGGAGAAAGGAAATTACCCACCTGCCCACATAATTGCACCAATTGCTAGAATCAGTTAACAGGCCATAAAAAAATCAATCTCAGAGGATAAAGAGCTTCATACGAGGGTAGATCTTTGTTATTATTGGTCTTCATTCACAGCCCCATTTGAGCACCTGACTTTTTATTAGCAGGATGACATTTCTGACAAATTATCCTGTCAGTCGTCGCTTTTGTGTCCTCCTTGTATTGAGAGTGATTTTTTTCTTTTCTCTACTTTCTGTCTTTTGATTTTCATAGCGCTGTGCCTGGATTCTGTGGAAAGGGAGGGGGTTTTATGAGGAGAAGAAAAGAACCTTTTGTTGTGCAAGGACCAGTACCAGGGAGGGTGTCAAACTCCTTATGCAATTTGTCTCATTGAATCCTAACTATCCCCCATCCCAACCCTCCATGAGGTAGTTCCCATTGTTACCTGCACTCTACAGAGGAATAAACTGATGTTCAGAGAAGTTCAGTCACTTGCTACACAACTAGAGAGGGGATTCAAATTCAGGTCTGTCTGTCTGAGCCAAAAGTCTTGATTTTTCTATTGAACAAGGCCACCATTCCTTATCGAAAAGGTTTGGAGCCAGATGTGTTTTGAAATTCAGTAGGGTAGAGAATGGGGATAAGATGCGTATCCCATATAGCACTTAATACTCCCAGTGGGGTCTAGAGTAGCACCCCATCAAACCCATTAATATTTTAGCAGTGAAACATATCAACATTGAAACTAAATAAGATACATAGAAGTACAAATAGCCTCATTTTTTGGCTGCCAAATGATTTTGTAGCTATCTTATGAAATTTCTGATTTACAGAGCTTTGGGATTTCATAATTTTGGATAAGGAATTGTGGACCTGCATCATACTGGCTACCAGGAGAGAGTTTGCACAAATTTTGTTCTCTTTCTCAGGGAACTTTGAAATGGAACAAGTTAGAGTTATAAAACAGAAAGAAAACCTGATGCTATTGGTCCTTGCTGAATTTATACACACTTGGCATTTAAGAAATGAAAATGGCTTTAAGGAAAATTGGTAGCAGAACCATAATAGTCCTTCACAGGCTTCTCAAATACAGAAAAGTGGGAAGACCAGGGATCTCCCACTGTTCTTTTTGAACTAATATCATCCAGGAGCCATTGAACTATAATTCTAAACTGCGATCCACGCAGAATAGCCATCTGAACCTTCCATGAAACAGACTCTGCTTCTCTTTTCAGCCCCTGGACCCCCTTTCAGATACCTACCTCCTCTGAGGATTGATGGGTGTATCAGAGAGCTACTGGTATTTGTCCCAAGTAATTGGATTGACACTTTGAAGAAAAGGTTAGTCCAGATAAAATGAAATTTCCAAGTGCAGGGCCAGATTCTCATCCAGGAACATCTGTAGTTTTCTTGGAAGGTGGGTTTCATCACTGGTTCTATTATTTCATGGTTCTCTATTGTACTGGATTCACTTTTCCACATCCCCCTTCTCCCAGGAGCTCCATCTCTTTGTTAGTGTCATTTGACCACCTTCCCTGCCAATCCTGTAGTCACAGCCAGTTGGGTCAAGCTGGACCAATCTTTCTTGGATTTATTTTATTTTTTAGAAATTTATTTCATTCTTTTTGGCTGCGTTGGGTTTTCGTTGCTGCACGTGGGCTTTCTTTAGTTGTGGGGAGCATGGGCTTCTCATTGTGGTGTCTTCTCTTGTTGCGGAGCACAGGCTCTAGGCGCGTGGGCTTCAGTAGTTGTGGCTCGCGGGCTCTAGAGTGCAGGCTCAGTAGTTGTGACACACGGGCTTAGTTGCTCTGCGGCATGTGGGCTCTTCCCGGACCAGGGCTCGAACCCATTTCTCCTGCATTGGCAGGTGGATTCTTAACCACTGTGCCACCAGGGAAGCCCTCTCTCTTGGATATTAATTATAAGACACAGAAATGGAATAAATCGGGAGGTTAAGGAGTCTGTGTTTGTAAGCTCACTGTGAGTTAGGCCAGAGTCATGGCCTCAGGACCCTGCCCTCACATTCTCTGCACCCTGTCATGCTGTGAGCTGGTCCTCACAGAAGAGATCGTAATGAAGTATTGAATAGACTCTAGAAACAAGTGGAGAGGGGGAGAGAGGAAGAGAGAGGGTGAGAGAAATAGAGGAAAAGAGAGAAAGATTGAGTGTTGAGGTCTGGTCAGGATTTGGTTTACTGATATCCTTCTGTTAGTCTGAGTTCTCCAGAAAAAAGAGCCAACAGGAGATAGATATATATTTAATATGTAATATAATATATATATATGAACTAGAAGGAATTGGCTCATGTAATTATGGAGGCTGAAATGTCCAAGATCTGCAGTCAGTAAACTGGAGATCTGGACACCCAGGCGAGCCAATGCTGTAGCTCTAGGCTGAGTCCAAAGGCCTGTGAACTAAGAGAGCTGATGGTGTAAGTTACATTTGGAGGATGAGTCCAAAGGCAGGAGAAGGTGGCTGCCTCAGCTCAAAGACAGTTACATGGAGAAAAAGAATACTTTCTTACTCAGCTTTTCATTCTCTTCAGGCCTTCAATAGATTGGATGAGGCTTATGCACACTGGGGAGGGCAGTCTGCGTCACTCAGCCTACAGATTCAAATGTTAATCTCATCTCAGAAACACCTTCCCAGACACACCCATAAGTAATGTTTAGCCAAATATCTGGGTACCCGAGGCCCAGTCAGGTCGACACCTAAAATTAACCGTCACAACCCTAATAATAAATCTTTCAGGAAAGGGTGTGTCAAGTTTATCTAAACAATCTCGAGGCCAGGGATTGGTGGGAGCAAGGAGTGGACAGTTCCTGGAAACAACCTATCATAGTCTTTGGATGTCCTGCCTAGAGAAGCTGCTGCAGAACTTACCTTACGCAGTTGCTGCCTCAGACCCCACTCTGTCCAACGATGCTCTCTCCCAACCAACGTCCCTCCCTCTGAAGACAGCGCAACAGCAGAGTGGGGTTTTTCACACATTTTAAAGTGAGAGGTTGGACCAGATCAATGTTTCTCAAAGTATAGTATGTGTAGTACATGTAGAAAGTACATAGAAAAACATTTCTTTGTCATTTGGGTATTTTCACATGTATTAGACAAATCTGTAATTTATATATTATATTAGTCAGGATAGGTTAGGCCATGCTGTGTAACAAATAGGATATTGCACAGTAAAAGACTGACTTAGCAAGTCTGGGAGGTCCAAACCGTAAACATTCTGAAAATAGTTTGGCCCTTGCCCAGCTCTTGGGAGATAACCTCTAAGCCCTTGGAACAATCTGCCTGTTAAGAGTGTCTTTATTTACCTGAGGCCTTGGGTCACTTCAGAAAGTTTAACAGTGTGATTCATGGTGGGGGTCTTGGGCCACATAGTACCAGTTTGATTTCTGCAGGGGGTGGAATTAAGTTCAGCCATGCCTATGTGATTGACCCCTCTCCCCCTAATAAAAAACCTGGATACCAGATTTGGGTGAACTCCTTGGATGGCAATACTTCAGTATATTGTCACATGTCATTGCAGGAGAATTAAGTACTGTTCACAGGATTCCACTGGGAGAGGACAAGTGGATGCTGGTGGCTGGTCTCTCCTGGACCTTGCCCTATGTGCCTTTTCCCTTGTTGATTTAAATCTCTATCCTTCACTGTAACAAATGGTAATTGTGAGTGTACTAGCTTTTGTGAGTCCTAGAGAATCACTGAATCCAAGGGTGATCTTGAGGACCCTTCAACACAACTATGAAAGCTTAACAAAAGTTAAGCTTAACAAAAGTTTTTTTGCTATTCATGTAAAGTCTGGTGGAGAGCTGGATGACCTTCTGACTAACACTCCTCTGAATAGGGAACTGGTTGCTGCCATTTCAGAGTTCATTGTTTCTAGTCATTCAGATGGCAGAATGAGGGCAAGGAAGAATTGCAGGGTGTTTTAGAGACCAGACTTGTATTACTTCTGCCCTGATTGCATTGGCCATACTCCAGTTACATGGTGCCAACCTAATGCAGGGCATCTGGGAAGGGTTGTCTTCCTGTGTCACCCAGAAGAGAAAATTAACTTGGTGAGCATCTCACTAGACTTTATCACACACATCAAATCCTTGACTTCATGGATATTAATGCTTAAAGCAAAGTTAAGTTTACATTAATATAAAAAGCATTGGTTTAAAGAAAGATATTGTAAAAGAAAAAGTGAATACTAATGCAGATGGTATGCACTGTGACAGAAGTCCTGAAGTGGTAGCTAAAGAGCTGAAGTTTGTGTGACCCCGAACAAGATAACGGCCCTGGGGACATTTTTGGCTACAATATGCTTCTATGAGGATATCAGCTGATGGACACCACTGTCTTCTGCAAGGTTCCTGGGCCGTTAGTTTGCAATTTCAAGAGTTTGAAATTTTAAATCAGTATCTTTTGAGATCTAGGATAGGAAAAAATAACGTCTAGAGGACTTCATTTTTTAACATTCTGCCATGTCACAATTGAATGAACTTTTAATTTTCATTCAAAATTTCCTTCTTGGGAGTAAGTAAAAAAACCTCATTTCCAGCCTAAGTATATTATTTTTCTCTTTTTAAAGGAAGTTTCATCCTGGCCCAGTATAGAGTATTCCCTTTAAAACTTCTGGCTTACTTTTGATGTATGATTTAAATGGCTTAGTGAACATTTTCTTGTCAAAAGTAGAGCAGGACTTATACTACCAAATGTAAACTAGATAGCTAGTGGGAAGCAGCCACATAGCACAGGGAGATCAGCTCGGTGCTTTGTGACCACCTAGAGGGGTGGGGTAGGGAGGATGGGAGGGAGACGCAAGTAAAGCAATTATACTCCAATAATGATGTTAAAAAAAAAAAGAATGTGAAAACACTTTGCACCTTGTAAACCCTGAAGTAAAGTACACATATCAGCTAAAAAAAAAAAAAAAAGTAAAGCAGGATGTTTGAAAGACCAGGGAAAACTTTTGAAAGCTGCCAAATCTTCTAAATGCAGTGAACTTATCAAAAGCATCTTTCTAGGTAAACTTTATTTCACCTTATGAAGCTAAAGTAGAACAAAGACAATACAACAAACAAAACAATATTGGCAGAAAAGCTATAATGAAAAATCAGTAGTCTACATTGCCAACAGTTACCTTACCTGGCAATAACTGGTCATAAGATAGCAAACATGATTTAAATACATCCAGGCTTCTAGAGGTCCCATAGGAGTCTGATCTTATAGAATTCTAGAATTTTAGAATCTGTGGAAATCAAGGGGCAACTGTTCATCCCTCTGCCTTTGCCGGGGCTGCCTGAAAATCACTCAAGAGTTATAGGAGCTGATTGACCAGTTATGAGCTTCTTTTCCTCAGCAGAACCTCTCATCAGTTAATGTTTAGGTATATATCACATCAACTTTGGAAATGGATGAGTAATTTTTACCTGGTGTCACTGAGCCTTACATTTGATCTGTGGTTTGTTCTGCTATTTTGAAACACAATGGCAACCTTTAAAGTGAATTTTCTATAATGCTGAACAGCTTATGGTGAAGTTCAGTAGAAAGTGAGTATGAAGAACTTGATTGCTTTGAGTGGGGTCCTTAATTCACACTGCAATGAGTTTATCTTTAGAAATCTTGAGAAAAAATACCTCTAAGAACTATGTCAACTGTAGGTGGATATGAGGGTATGAGTGAGATGCCCACCAATAACCTAGAAATAAGGTGGATTAATTAAATGGAAATAAATTAGACTAATTAAATATAATTAAATGGGAGGAGCTGGCTCATGGGAGTCTAGAAATAAGATTGCCAAATTAAGTAGAAATAAATTAGACCACTTAAATAAAATGAAATAGGCTGTGTCAGTCTGGGAATAGCTCTCAGACTTGTAATTTAACCAGTGATGTTAATATAGTACAAGAAAGAACATATTTATTATAGCATACAAAGTGGATTTAAGAGAAGCAAATTCTGCCAATGCATGCCCATCACTATAGGGGTAGGATACCTATTTAGGGGACAGGGTGATATACTGGAAATGTGCTCTCCTATAAAGTTATTGGCTTGCATAAAAAAATCCCTTGTTATATCTACCTACACTACATTGTCTTCATATAACTTTCTAATTACTAGTGGCTTCCT
>NW_006795104.1:430346-432772 GCF_000442215.2 Lipotes vexillifer | reverse complement strand
AGGAATGAAGTTTATTACAGGATTTTGGACAGCTCACATCCTCTCTGGGAGGGCTGGAGGGTTATGCTTGGATGCTCTGTGGCCTGAAGCAGACCTCACAGTGGGATGGCTCCAGGGACAATCTCACTGCTGCCACCACCACTGGTCAAAGATGTGCTGGAAAACCGATGCCCACTCATTGGCCACTGCTGCCTTAAAAGCACCTTCAACACCATCCTCAAAAAATTCTGATTTTGCACAATGCTAGGTCAAAATCTCAGGTGGGTGTGTCTGATTGGAAAAATCTAGGTCACTTGGCTTCCCTTAGCTTCAAGGGAATCGGGAAATCACGCTCTCTGACTCTTCCTTGGGAGACACCACTCATGTGGGGAAAGGTCCCCCAAAACAGAAACAGTGACAGAGGTCCACCACAGGGGTGAGCCAGATGGAGGAGTTAGGCCCCTAGTCATGGGAATGCTGTGTTCCCCATTGTCAAAATGAATACACTAACTAGTCTGTATTATTCATTGGTTTCAAGCCTGGAGCATCTGGGAATAGTGGAAAAGCCCAGTTTCCAGACCAGCAAGGCTGTGGAACAAACTTGAGTCATGATAAACTCACCAACCTAATGCCTCCTGCTTCCTAATATCTCTGCTGTCAGCCAACCAGCCAACTTTCCCCTGGCAACACCCTCTTGTTTTCAAATTTCAACAAAAATGTCTTAGACCACAGATGAATCCATCTCAAGGCCAAATGGCCTGACATACAAAAGAATTATGAAAAGAGAACTACAGGAGTAGCTATGTCAAGGGATGTTTTTTTGATTAGCATGAACCTCCACTTTAAATGTGCTAAGGTTCGGAGTTGGAACCATGGCAGCTGGATTGATGAGAGGCCCCCATGCAGGGGGACCTGCCCTGGGTGGAAGCAATGTCTGCTTATGGGTGGGAGTGTCTGCCCCGGGTGGAAGCAATGTCTGTAAAGAGATTAAAAACAATAAAACCGACTAAAAGTTGGTTTGCTTTTTATTATCACCATGTGTAGGCAATTCTAAACCATGTCAGTGATAAGATACTCCTATGCCCCAAAATCTTTTTGTTGCCTATATTCTAAATAATTATTAAAATTGCTGTTGAGACTTAATAATACATATGTCAGCCTCAAATTAAATTTCCTTATTCTTTAATAAAGACTGTATTCTACATGCAAGTTAACTTGGTGAACTCCCTGTTATATAGTAGACCTCTGAGTTTTGAGAGAAAATGTGTAATGGTCTAGAATTGTTCAAGCTTGCTTTGGGCAGAGTACATTCCTCCAAACCCCATGATACTGCAGATTCTGTGTTTAAATAGCAGATTTGAAATAAACCATGATATCCCAGTGAATATAAAGACAAAGACCAGGGCCTGAGTTATTTTCATTCTGTCACCTGTGTGACCACCTGGAGATTTTGTGTTTAAAACAGTAATTGCAAAGTGTAACATTTTTATATGGTAAGTGCAAATATTAGTTCATAAATGAAATACTTTACTAAATTTTGAATAACATCCTTAAAATAGAAATTTCTTCTTTTTAGATTGTAATTGTTTTATAGCTAAAGAACAAACACATCAAAACCTAATGGTTATTACTCATATAACATGAGTATAACTGAAAATAATTTGGTTGACGAGAAGCAGGTGTTAAAAAAAGTGGTCTGCTCCAAGTGTCAAATATAATAGGCCCTCTGTGAGAGGTGTCTCAAGGTCCCTGCAGATTTGGAGTAATAATGCTGTTGGTTAATGGTGTTTCTGCTGTGGCGAAGTGAGTAAGATTCCTTCAACATCAGCCTTGTGGCATTCTTTTCAGCATTATTCCAAATATTATGCCTAAAACCAACAAATGAACAACAAAAAGCACCAGCAATGGAAACAAGAAATCATAGCTTCTGTGTTAAGGCGGAGAACTAAATGCAAAATTAATAACAGTAACACTAACAAAATTTTGGGTGGAAGAATTTACTCATTCATCTGGATCCTGGTCTGTCCCTGTCACCCCCGCCTTCCCACTTCAATGAACAGTTCCCTTTTTGAGGGTGCCAAGTCTGTGCTAGGCGCTGTATCACACACGTACAGTCCTCATAAGGTAGATCCTGGGGTCATCCTATTTAGTGGATGAAGCAACTGGGGAGCGGAGGGATTAAGCAATTTGTGTGAAGGCTCATGGTTACTACGTAGATGGGCTTGGGAGTGAAGCCTTCCTTTCTGGTTTCAAAGCCTCTCCATTGTGCTCCTTCTGAAGAGCAGAGACTCATCATCTCCGATTGTCCAGTGAGCACTTAGAGAGTTTGCGGATCTCGTGCCGATCACTCTTTTGCTCCACGCTCAGGACTGAAGGCTGCTACGAGCAGCGGTCTCAGGGTGTGGTTCAGCGGAGCAGTGACTGCTACACCCTGAGTTCCCCGCTCT
>NW_006795104.1:404658-430282 GCF_000442215.2 Lipotes vexillifer | reverse complement strand
TCCGGGCCCGGGGCTGCGGGGCTGCGCACGCATCGCGTCTTTGGATCTTCACCACGCCAGCTTCACAGAGGAGGAAACCGAGGCTCAAGGAGAAGCATCGCCCTGAAGTTGCTGACCACAGAGGACATGCTCCTAACTGCTGCTCTTCACAGATCCTCGGGCACCTCTCCCTGCCACGTGCTTCTATTCCTAGTCTTGATTGAGTTAGACTTTCTTTGCTTGCTTTAGGTTTCAGGTCAAGTTTGGGGCTTTCCTATTATTGCTCCAAGGACCAGGCAGCTGTCACAGTCTCAGCTTCTGCTGAGCCCTGAGATGTCCCAGTGACTTGCAGGATCAAACCCCAGGTGTGACTGGGAGGGATGGGGAAAGGCAGAGGGTGGGAGTGGAGGGAAAAAGGGAATGCTAGTTGAGTATTCCCTTTTCCTCCTCTTCCTAATCTGATGTTATCATGGGGCTTCTGCTGGCTGCTATTTAAATAATTTGTTTTTTAATATTCCCATCCTTTCATTTAATTTTTATATGGCCAACACGTTCACATGGTTCAAATATCAAAAAGCATAAAAAGGTATCCACGGAAGAATCTCCCTTCCACCCTTTTCTCACCAGCACCCCACCCCCAGTTGCCCTGCATCCCACCCTAGGGTAACCACTGTTGCAGTTACTTGTTTGTATTTCCAGGTTGGGTGCAAGGGGGGCGGTGTCCATAAAACTATAAGCAAACACTATAAATTCTTATGTCCAGCTGTTTTACAAAAAATAATGGTGTCCAATACTGCACTTTTAATTTAATGAACCTTTCCATGGGGGATGGGAGGAGGACGGTATCTGACAGCTATCCAGGGAATTTGCACAATTACCCAGTGAATTTACTGAGCAGTGAATCCAAGGAATCTCTATGAGTTCAGACTAGTAAGAATGTATTGGACTTCTTTCTTCTCTTCCTCCCTTCTCTCTCTTCCTCCCTCCTTTCCTTCCTTTTTCCCTCTTTCTCTCTCCCTCCCTCCCTGTTTTTTTTTATTTTGGAGTCGGTACATACTCCAGGTATTTGCTACTCTCTTGGTTTGCCCAGACGTTGTTGATCTTGACCTTTGTTGCCAAGACATAAGGCTCTCACTGAGCAGCTCCCCCAAATTTGGTCTCACTGCACAGCATTGCTTATGCCAAACAGAGACGGGTCTCTGCTGACAGGTTGTCTTCCATCAGAATGTTCAGATATCCTCTTGTCAGCTTTAGTGAGAGATTCAAAGTAAAGTATGCCTCCTGGAGTTAAACTATTTCTGCTTCACTACTCCTGGGGATGCAAAGCTTTGTGATGCCAGTTCAGAGGGGCCCTTTGAACTGCTCTTGTCAAAACACCATGTGGGGATTCTCCTGCCAGGACAGCATTACCCAACACTGCCAATTCTTAGTCAATATTTTAATAAACATGTCGAGTAGAAACCAACTGGTTAGTTTGTGGAGCTAAACAAATTTAGGAACATGTAACAAGATGAGGAAGGGGGCACAAGCTCTCTCCCTCGTTCCTGTAAACGGGGACAGATCCCTTCTCTCTGCCCTACGGACAGGATTCACCTGATACGAACTTGCCAGACACCTGAGTCTGGGGGGCATTGGAGATAAATCGGCTCTTAGTCTGTCTGGCCATTTAAAAATATTGTGACAATAATCTGAACAAATTCCTTGGAGGAGATAACTTTTATGTGGTGGTTCTTTAGTTTTCCTCCCATGGTGAGGGCCTCCAGTAGGCCTCCTAAGCATTCTTAGCCTTTCAGGCATGATAAGGTTGTTATGGCTGTGAGATGTGGATGCCTGTGTCTCTTCCCTGCCTGAAGCAGCTTTTACATCCCTGGTGATTTCCAGCTCTGGGTGGTTATGAGTGGAAATTTTGGGGGGACTTTGGGCTTTCAATGTATTATATTATTCAGGAGTTTCCCCTTTTTCCACAAATGTGTTATTCTGAAAAGTGTAACACATGATGTGGACGTCCACAGGAAGTGGTCTCCCTCACAGGGGGCCTTATACTTTGGTGTTGCTGGGAAGGGAGAGGGCTGTGGTCAGTAGCACAGTTGGTGATGGTAAGACAGATGGTTCACCCCCAGGATTTCCTCTGCAACTCCAGTAGAGAGATGTGTGGGCCAGCCCTGTAATTCAGGGGTGGCCTGTCATGCTGCTGGATGGGTTTCAGGTTGCACGGTGTAGACAGAGAGAGGGAGCCAATGAGTGGGCAAGAGATTCTCTCCTGGATGAAAGCAGGTGTTAATGGTCAGCTTTATCACTGGTTCTGTGTCCTTGTGTGCGTGTGAGGCCATGATTTGGGTCTGGGTGGAGAATGGGGAAGATCACGCTTTTTTCTTGGAGGAGCAGATCTCATTTTTAGACTGTTGGGGGTTTGCTCAACTCTGTTTTCCTTCCTGTCTTCTCTGCATTGAGGTTGGAGCAGCCCAGGTAGAGCAGAGGGCTGTCAGCTCAGGGCCCCCTCTTTGCAGGGCAAGTAAGTTAGTACTGCTCTGGGGCCATCCATGTTCTAGTCCTTTCCCCACTTCCTGGAATTCTTACCACCATCACCACCCCTCCCCTCTTTCCCCCATAGTTTCTGCTGTCTTTGTATCCTTAGGAAACTCAAGACCCTCATTCTCCGCCCTACTTAAGGTTAGCTGTAGACTGGCCCTGTCCCATCGCTGCTTCTCCCTTCCTTCTATGCTTGGTGTTCAGGACCTCAGGTGCCTCAGTGGGGTTCAGACCCTTGAACCCATGCTTTGTGAGGGTACCGATTGCAGATGCGCCCTTGCCAATTTTTTTTTTTTTTGGCGGTACGCGGGCCTCTCACTGTTGTGGCCTCTCCTGTTGCGGAGCACAGGCTCTGGACGCGCAGGCTCAGCGGCCATGGCTCACGGGCCCAGCCGCTCCGTGGCATGTGGGATCCTCCAGGACCGGGGCACGAACCCGTGTCCCCTGCGTCGGCAGGCGGACTCTCAACCACTGCGCCACCAGGGAAGCCCGCCCTTGCCAATTTTGAATATCCATTTTAGCCTCGGACTTATACTCTGAAGCTGCTGCAGGACTCAGAGTCCCTGCTGTCATGTCAGGGTCCTCCTGCTCTTCCTGGTCTAAAACAGGGAGGGCTGTCGTTAGTGATGACTGGTTCATTTTTGTGTTATTGTCATGGGGCTGGGAGAGCAGCATGGTAGACTAGAAAGAACACTGGATTTGGAGCCAGACAGATAAGGATTTGAATGCTGGGTCCCCCAATTACTAGCAGTAGACCTCGGGCAGTTTCACAATCCCTGGACTCTTGTCTGTAGGTAGAATGGGAGAATGATACCCACCTCCTAGGCTCATGAGGGAACATTCAAGGAAATAATGTTCATCCATCACCTGGCACAAAGTAGGCATGAAATAATGTTAGTTTCTTTTCCTTCCCTTTCTTTTGATCCATCCCTTCCTCCTTCTGTTACCACATTTCCTTCTGCCTTCCCTACAGCCAGGGCTTTACACCTGAACTGGAGTCTAGCTTCCTCTGTCTTTAGAATGCACTGCTGTTTTCCCCTGATAGCTGTGACCCACCCCTCCTATGTGATTTTCACAAGTTATGGTGTAACTTGAGCTGGTGTTAGGAAGTAACACACACATTAAAAAGTCTCCTGAAGACATTTTGCTTTACATGGTGACGGAGAGCCTGTTTGTTTCCAAGCAGATGTTTTGGTTGCTATTTGGCAATATAAAAGGAGGCTTGGCTTGTGAACAGGAGTAGGGATACATAGACAAGCCCTGTAACTTACTTATTTTAACTGGACAGGACATATATTGTCCTTTGTGGCTGCAGGATGAAGAGGTGGTAGAAAGCACACGGGAGTTTCACGCCATGCAGCCCGCCATGGCTTAGGATGCAGGGTTGTGGGCACCTTGATCTGATCGCCTTCCGGTCGTCTCTCTCCAGCCTGGCCCTTTGTGCCTGAGATGGAGAGCTTCCGTTTGGAGGGATTTGTCTTGGAGAGTGACATGCGGATGTCACTGGACAAAACCAGGTCTTTAGGCATAGTCCGAAGCATGCCTTCTCGATGGGGGTGATTTCACCCCTAAAGGCATGAAATTGCTTCTTGTGGAATGGAAAAATCTTCTTATGTATGAAGCACAGGTATGCAAAGAATACATAAACTCATGTATGACATACCTGTGATATTAAACTTTCATGAGGGAGATTTAGGGAAAAAGTGTCTAAAAAAGTCTCCTTCAGGGGGAAATAATGCAAAAAATGGTTTGAGAAAGAAGGTCTAAAGTTCTCGACCTTGGTTGCACTAGAATAATTGGAGGGGCTTTAAAAATCTTGACGTCTAGGCTGCACCCCAGACGAATCAAATCCGAATCTTTGGGCTTAGCTCAGGCATTAGCATTTGTAAGACGCCCCAGAAAATTGCAGTGTGCTGCCAAGTTTGACAACCCCTGCCCCGGAGCCCTGGTACTCAAAGTGTAGTCCACGGACCAGCAGCATCAGTGTCACCTGGGGGTTTGTTAGAAATGCAGGCTCTCAGACCTCCAGGTGATTCTTATGCTTATTAAAATTGGAGAAGAACTTGGATTCATGTTTCTTACTAACAAAACCTGAGAGCATTTCAACACAGCTGCATTAATCCAGTGTCAGCATGTTTCTAGCTGTTTGTTTCAGGACCTCACTGTTGGCCTTTGGACTGAGAGGCCTGGTGTATTGGGGGCCCCCAAGGCTGCATTTGTGCTCTGACATATTGGGAAGCCCTGTGATCTCTCAGAAACTGAGCAGATAGCTCGTTCCCAAGAAGGGGACCAATGAGAGCAAAGGGGCCAAGTCCAGTCAGTGGAACTAAGTGAGGCAGGGTCTCATCATTAAACCAATTACCATAGAGGTGGTAGGTAGTCCCTGGGCAAGAGGCTGATGCATAGAAAGTGATGTTTGGGACAAGGTTAACTTGGCAAGTCTATAGGATGAACAAGAACAGGAAGACTGGAAGGCTGGTAAAACTGCTGCGGTCTCGTTCAGATATCTTTGTGAGGCCTGCCAGTCTTTCATTTGTTCATTCATATATCCATTCATTAAACAATTATTTACTGAGTGGTCACTATTTGGATATGACCTGGAGTGGTCATTATGGAAAAAAAAGAAGGATAAACATGACAGACCTTGAAGGGAGAGCTTTGGAAGTAATGATCCAAAGACATATATATTAGGAATCAGCTAGTTTTGATCAACATAAAAATACTTAAAAATACAATTCAAAAATATTTTTGAAATCGACAGATGCAAGGTCTTTTTCTATTTTTAAAATTTATTTTATTGAAATATAGTTGATTTACAATGTTGTGTTAATTTCTGCTGTACAGAAACGTGATTCAGTTATACATATATACATACACATTCTTTTTCATATTCTTTTCCATTATGGTTTATCACAGGATATTGAATATAGTTCCCTGTGCTGTCAGTAGGACCTTGTTGTTGTTGTTTTTTTTTTAACTAATGAAAAAATCCATAATGGTTTATCTGCAATCATTAGTAAGATAAATATTTTTGGCAGTGATCTTTCATTTTTTTAAAATTTATTTTTAATTTTTAAATTAAATTAAATTTATATTTTATACAGCAGGTTCTTATTAGTTATCTATTTTATACATATTAGTGTCTATATGTCAATCCCAATCCCCCAGTTCATCCCACCAGCACCGACCCCCGCCCCACTTTCCCCACTTGGTAGGACCTTGTTTATCCGTTCTATATTTAATAGTTGCAAAGTCTTTTTAAAGCTAAGGTTTACAGAATAGTTTTTTAAATGGATGACTTAATAAATGAAGAATTTTATGTCATCTGTGTGAATTTAAACAAGAAAAAATCATTTCTGGAGTATTTTCACTTCCTGTTTTAGATGGGCATAGATTTGGATTAGGATCTTGAAATCTTCCTTTGCTCATTGCCACAAACTCTTCTTTGACATATATATTTTTAATTTATTTTTAATTTTTATTTATTTATTTTTGGCTGCGTTGGGTCTTCATTGCTGGGCGCGGGCTTTCTCTAGTTGCGGTGAGCGGGGGCTACTCTTCCTTGCGGTGCGCAGGCTTCTCATTGCGGTGGCTTCTCTTTGTTGTGGAGCATGGGCTCTAGGTGCGTGGGCTTCAGTACTTGTGGCACGCAGGCTCAGTAGTTGTAGCACATGGGCTCTAGAGCGCAGGCTCAGTAGTTGTGGCGCACAGGCTTAGTTGCCCCTGCGGCATGTGGGATCTTCCTGGACCAGGGCTCAAACGTGTGTCCCCTGCATTGGCAGGCGGATTCTTAACCACCGTGCCACCAGGGAAGTCCCGTCTTCCTTGATATTTTATGAAACGTTATTAGAGGGATGTAAAACTGGTGAGTCCGTCACTGTTCAGACAGACTCAGGTTGTAAGCTAATATATATTACTGAGCCAAGCTGTCTACTTCTTGGGATTTCTGCATCTACTTGACTACTGCAGGGATAATTATTCTAAATTGTCTTGTCTCATAATTTAACTGATTGAAGGTTACCAGAATAAAGCACTTGAAACTTTATGTGGCTAATGGTTTAGACGTTTTCATGTCTCTGTCTTTAGGATGATACACATATAATGTGCTTAACTCTCCCACCAACATTAATTTCTCACATTTCAAATGTTGAATTAAACGATTTAGTGTCCTTGACAGTATAATAGATTTTGTTTAATAGGCAATGTCTAAACCTGGACCAAATACACCTCATTTTAGTTAATGTATTTTTCCTACAAGGAGTGTTTGATGTAAATCTATCAGACACGTATGGATCTGTGCGACCTCATAAAAACCCCTCTGGAGGTTACATGAGAATCATTCACATCTCCATTTCAACCCTGATGGTAAGGGCGACATGAGATGGTAAGAATGATGCAAAATGAAGAAGGGATTTCACTCATTTGTTCCCTTAATCCTAGAAAAGAATGTATATTCAACATCCATAAAGAAACAATGAGCCTTAAATGCTGATATTAGGAATCATATTTATTTAATTATTTTATAGTGTTTATTTTACTATTTTAAGGTTTCATAAAATGTTTCTTAAATTCTCTTCTCAGAACCATTATGAGATTGGTCAGGCATTTTTTTCCCCTACTCTTTTCAGACCACGTATAGAAAGGCCAGAAAGAGTGGATCTAAAGGAGCTTGGTCAGGCCTCTCATCAGCTGGATGTTCTCCTATGCTGGGTTTACTGTTACAAGGATAGAGCAGCCACTCTGTGGTCAGATCATCTGGGTCTTGATACCAGCTCTACCACTCACTAGCTCTTTGCTTCATTCCTTCACTTGATCATCTAAGACACACTTGTTTGAGCACTTTGTTCCAGGAATAAACTAAATGAGTAATGTTTATTGACCTCCTGGAGTCTACAATTGCCTCTAGTGGGAGTAAATCAAATGAATGCAACCCTTGTTACTTATCTGTCAAAAGGGATACTATTTTTAGTTTTATAAGGAACCTCCATACTGTTCTCCATAGTGGCTGTATCAATTTACATTCCCACCAACAATGTGGGAGGGTTCCGTTTTCTCCACACCCTCTCCAGCATTTACTGTTTGTAGATTTTTTGATGATGGCCATTCTCACCGGTGTGAGGTGATACCTCATAATTGTAGTTTTGATTTGCATTTCTCTCATGATTAGTGATGTTGAGCATCCTCTCATGTGTTTGTTGGCAATCTGTATATCTTCTTTGGAGAAACGTCTGTTTAGGTCTTCTGCCCATTTTTGGATGGGGTTGTTTGTTTTTTTGATATTGAGCTTCATGAGCTGCTTGTATATTTTGGAGATTAATCCTTTGTCAGTTGCTTCATTTGCAAATATTTTCTCCCATTCTGAGGGTTGTCTTTTCATCTTGTTTATGGTTTCCTTTAATCCCACTACTGGGCATATACCCTGAGAAAACCGTAACTCAAAAAGAGTCATGTACCACAATGTTCATTGCAGCACTATTTACAATAGCCAGGACATGGAAGCAACCTAAGTGTCCATCGACAGATGAGTGGATAAAGAAGATGTGGCACATATATACAATGGAATATTACTCAGCCATAAAAAGAAATGAAATGGAGTTATTTGTAGTGAGGTGGATGGACCTAGAATCTGTCATGCAGAGTGAAGTAAGTCAGAAAGAGAAAAACAAATACTGTATGCTAACACATACATATGGAATCTAAAAAAAAAAAAGGCTCTGAAGAACATAGGGGCAGGACAGGAATATAGATGCAGATGTAGAGAATGGACTTAAGGACACAGGGAGGGAGAAGGGTAAGCTGGGAAGAAGTGAGAGAGTGGCATTGACATACATACACTACCAAATGTAAAATATATAGCTAGTGGGAAGCAGTTGCAAAGCACAGGGAGATCAGCTCGGTGCTTTGTGACCACCTAGAGGGGTGGGATAGGGATGATGGGAGGGAGATGCAAGAGGGAGGGGATATGGGGATATATGTATACATATAGCTGATTCACTTTGTTATACAGCAGAAACTAACACAACAATGTAAAGCAATTATACGCCAATAAAGATGTTAAAGGAAAGGGATAATAATACCAAACTTGTGGGATCCAGGTGAGGATGAAATGAGCTGGCAGGTACTCAATAAATGGTAGCTATTTCTGAGCCTTTAGTAGGAACTACTTAACACCATATGGATAAACATTGCTCCTAATATAGGATTCAATGGTCCTTTCTACTTGTGGACTAGGAGAGTTTAAGGAATAAGAAGTGAAGGGTGCTTCCTGGGCCTTCAAATAAGAAAACTTTATCTTATTTTGTAAACTACCCAGAGCATCTAGAGAACACTGTACAAAGAAAAGGCACTCCACAAACCTTTGCTGATGAAGAATTTCATCCCTTCAATGGTGAATACATTGAGGACCCAAAAAGAGACTTTGAATTTATAGATAAATTCACTCCCTAATGAATTAAAAGCATTATAGGATGCCTGACATTTCTGTTTAGTCCATATTCTTATTCAGAGTGGCAAAGTTGGCATGTGACAAGAATGCAAAATATGTTGAGCAAACCTCAGGAGATGAGGTTGGAAAGGTGGGCAGGGATGGCGCCATGGAAGGCCTTGCCTGGCATGCCAAGGAGCCACTGAAGAACATTAAACCAGGGAAAGACATGACCAGATTTGTCTTTTAGAAATAGCTCTTTAAATGTAGTAGTAGTAGGGCATGGTGGGGGCAGTCAGAGGTAGATTAACAGGAGTGGTGATAGGGGAAAACATAAGGACTCAGGTCGACAGCTCAGGCAAGCAATAATGAACTAACATAGGAATAGAGAGGTGTGGGAGAAGGGGGCAGATATTAGACAGTGGAAAAGTAGGACTTGGTGACTGATTTCATGTGGAGTCTCAAGAGAGAGGCTAAACTTTTTGGTGACCTCCAGGTCGTTCCTCTTAATCAACAGGTAGATAAGTTGGATTCTATTAACTGGAAAATTGAGATAGAGTAGGTTTTGAGAGAAAGATCATAAACGGAGTTTGATGTGCCTTTGGGACCTTGAGCAGGCTGTTGATGTGTGTGTGGGGGAGGGATGAAGCCTCCGAGAGCAGGTGTGTCAAAAGAGAAGCAACTCAGGTCAAAAAGGAATCCCAGGGATCAATGCATTCAAGGGATGGAAAAAGTAGGTGGAGACAGAAGAGGAACTCTTGAGAAGCTCTGTTCCCCCTCTAGTGTCCTCAGTCTTAGTGACCATTACCTGGTCATCCAAGCCAGAAACCCAGGCATCATCTTTGACGTCACCTTTTCCCACATCCCATCAAAACCAAATCTTGAGAATTCTACATCCTTAATTTGTCTTGTATCCATTTCTGTTTTTCATCTACTGACAATTTTAGTTCATCTCATATAATTTAGTAGGTTGGGAATAAGGGTTGAGATTCTGTATTTCTAACAAGCAGAATTTCCCCTAACAACTTGGAAAGGTTTAAGGGAGTTGTTTGGAGGGGTTCCAGCACTTCAGTGGTCCACATGATAAATGAATTGGCTTTGGTCATTAGCAAGTGTTAACCACACTCGCTTTTAGCTGGTTTAGTGCTTGGTGTTAGGGATGCTGAGTTACTTACCCAGCTGGCCTTCTAGTCTTGCCAGCTGGACAGGATGAATTTAATCCATCCCTGGGGTGGTGAAATTGTCCTCAACTCAGAAATGGGAGAGATTTGCAAAAGCAAGCCATTTTTCTTTTAACGTGCTACACAAATGAAAGGCATACCAATAGCTTCACAGAATAGTTTGCTGAGATTGCATGTATTATAAATGTTTAGGCTGAATGGAATTGTGATTTCAATGCAAAGCCTTGAGCTGCCTACTTGAAGAAATCCCACAGGGAATACGTTCGGGCAGCAAAACAACCTCTTGCATGAAATCAGCTGGGTTCCCATCTACTGCCTTAAGTTCATTTAAAAGTTGTGTGTTATGAGAATCAGAGCTTTGAAATCAAACAACTCAGGCTTCTAATATGGGTCAAATACGGCCTGCTTCACCCTGGACTATGACTGACCTACAATTTTTTTTTTTTTTTTTTTCCACAGGCGAATTCTATCAAACATTTTTTTTTTTTTTAACATCTTTATTGGGGTATAATTGCTTTACAATGGTGTGTTAGTTTCTGCTTTATAACAAAGTGAATCAGTTATACATATACATATGTTCCCATATCTCTTCGCTCTTGCATCTCCCTCCCTCCCACCCTCCCTGTCCCACCCCTCTAGGAGGTCACAAAGCACCGAGCTGATCTCCCTGTGCTATGCGGCTGCTTCCCACTAGCTATCTGTTTTACATTCTGTAGTGTATATATGTCCATGCCACTCTCTCACTTTATCACAGCTTACCCTTCCCCCTCCCTGTGTCCTCAAGTCCATGCTCTAGTAGGTCTGTGTCTTTATTCCCATCTTACCCTTAGGTACTTCATGACCTTTTTTTTTTTCCTTAGATTCCATATACATGTGTTAGCATATGGTATTTTTTTTCTCTTTCTGACTTACTTCAGTCTGTATGACAGACTCTAGGTCCATCCACTTCATTACAAATAACTCAGTTTTGTTTCTTTTTATGGCTGAGTAATATTCCATTGTATATATGCACCACATCTTCTTTATCCATTCATCTGTTGATGGACACTTAGGTTGCTTCCATGTCCTGGCTATTGTAAATAGAGCTGCAATGAACATTTTGGTACATGACTCTTTTTGAATTATGGTTTTCTCAGGGTATATGCCCAGTAGTGGGATTGCTGGGTCGTATGTTAGTTCTATTTGTAGTTTTTAAAGGAACCTGCATACTGTTCTCCACAGTGGCTGTATCAATTTACATTCCCACCAACAGCACGAGAGTGTTCCCTTTTCTTCACAGCCTCTCCAGCATTTATTGTTTCTAGATTTTTTGATGATGGCCATTCTGACTGGTGTGAGATAATATCTCATTGTAGTTTTGATTTGCATTTCTCTAATGATTAATGATGTTGAGCATTCTTTCATGTGTTTGTTGGCAGTCTGTATATCTTCTTTGGAGAAATGTCTATTTAGGTCTTCTGCCCATTTTTGGATTGGGTTGTTTGTTTTTTTGATATTGAGCTGCATGAGCTGCTTGTAAATTTTGGAGATTAATCCTTTGTCAGTTGCTTCATTTGCAAATATTTTCTCCCATTCTGAGGGTTGTCTTTTGGTCTTGTTTATGGTTTCCTTTGCTGTGCAAAAGCTTTGAAGTTTCATTAGGTCCCATTTGTTTATTTTTGTTTTTATTTCCATTTCTCTAGGAGGTGGGTCAAAAAGGATCTTGCTGTGATTTATGTCATAGAGTGTTCTGCCTATGTTTTCCTCTAAGAGTTTGATAGTTTCTGGCCTTACATTTAGGTCTTTAATCCATTTTGAGCTTATTTTTGTATGAAGGAGAAAAACCATATGATCATCTCAATAGATGCAGAGAAAGCTTTCGACAAAATTCAACACCCATTTATGATAAAAACCCTGCAGAAAGTAGGCATAGAGGGAACTTTCCTCAACATAATAAAGGCCATATATGACAAACCCACACCCAACATCATCCTCAATGGTGAAAAACTGAAACCTTTTCCACTAAAGATCAGGAACAAGACAAGGGTGCCCACTCTCACCACTCTTATTCAACGTAGTTTTGGAAGTTTTAGCCACAGCAATCAGAGAAGAAAAGGAAATAAAAGGAATCCAAATCGGAAAAGAAGATGTAAAACTGTCACTGTTTGCAGATGATACTATACATAGAGAATCCTAAAGATGCTACCAGAGAACTACTAGAGCTAATCAATGAATCTGGTAAAGAAGCAGGATATAAAATTAATGCACAGAAATCTCTGGCATTGTTATAAACTAATGATGAAAAATCTGAAAGTGAAATTAAGAAAACACTCCCATTTACCATTGCAACAAAAAGAATAAAATATCTAGGAATAAACCTACCTAAGGAGACAAAAGACCTGTATGCAGAAAACTATAAGACACTGATGAAAGAAATTAAAGATGATACAAATAGATGGAGAGATATACCATGTTCTTGGATTGGAAGAATCAACATTGTGAAAATGACTCTACTACCCCAAGCAATCTACAGATTCAGTGCAATCCCTATCAAACTACCACTGGCATTTTTCACAGAACTAGAACAGAATATTTCACAATTTGATTGTCAGTCTTTACTGTACATTAGAATCACATGGAGAGCTTTAAAAAAGTACCAATGCCTGGGTCCAGAGATCTTTTAAATCAGAATCTCTCAGGGGGTGGAGCCCAGTCCTTGGTATGGTCAAAGAATTCCCCAGATAATTCTGAGGTTCAGTCAAGGTTGTAAATCACTACCCCTTGTTAACACATTTTGAGTTTCTAGGCTGTTAGAACCTAACTTACCCACTATTGATGTGGATTTCCAGTTAGCAGTCTTGAAAATCAGTAATTACAATAGAAGCTAAATTTAATTAAGTATATAATGTTGTGCACCTCAAGTGTCTTCCACTAAAATTACATTTAAAATCTGCCGTCTTCTGAAGGCTACCAATAAAAAGACAGCACGTATTCCTGAATCTTCTATAAACACTTGACTTTCTTCTAAATCATGTCCAACTGTCAGTCTCTACCAGGGGCCCTCTGGATCCACCTCTATTATCAGTGAGACATGTATATGGCTCACACACACTAGATTTCTATCTCCCTCATCAACCTGGGGTTCCTAGAGCACATCCAATTGTCTGGGTCACTCACATCCCGAGTACCTAGTACATGCCCATAGAGTGGAGGGTGGTGGTGAAAGAAACAAAAGGTCTCTGATGAAGAAACTTCAGACAGTTAGAGCTGGAATGGCCCTGAAAGATGAAATAGTCCACCTAGCTCATTTGCAGATAAGAAAATTAACCCCTGATGGTTAAGTGATTTGCCTAAGGTTGTTAGGAGCAGAATTAGAACTAGAACCCCAGTCTTCTGATAGGTCTAGTCTCTTTCCACTTTACCAAGTTGCCTAAGAAGACCTCATTATTTTATAGGTGGGGCTGGGGCTCAGTGAAGAGTAATCTGCATTGTTTAATGCCAGTTTGGAACAATAAAAATAGAATAATGAACTATGTTAGCATAAACAGCAAAAGTGAAAAAAACTTATGACTGCTTTTGCATCTGTGCTAAGTGTTTGACTTGTAATAATGAAATGCTCACTTTGTCATAGATCTTTGGGTACAGCAGTGACATAATTCTGACTGCACTATTTCTCGAAGGTCTAGGGGAAACATTCTAAGAGGATTATCCTAATAATGAGGAGTGTGGGTCCATTCTGTTGTCCTTCTGCTTGTTTTTTTCTAGATTCCACATACATGAGTAATATATGTTATTTGTTTTTCTCTTTCTGACTTACTTAACTCAGAAACTAACACAACGTTGTAAAGCAACTATACCCTAATTAAAAAAAAAAGAATACATTCACAATAAAAAATAAAGAACTTTTTACTGTTCATATAAAATACTAGATAAAACAATTATTCTCACTTTGGCTGAGAATGACCCCCAGTATTTGGAAACATCAATGATATATACTGTGTACTTACTTAGTACAGATAGAAACCCTTTGGGCTGTGTGTAGACCAGATTCCTAAGAACTTTCAGAATGAAAATAGTTAGGAGAGGGCTCAGTTGAGACTGGAAACTCTGAGCTAGGAATTGCATGTCCCTCTAGCTGTGTTCCCTCCAAGTCTGGGCAACTCTGATTCCAGGTTTGTGGGCTGGACCAGCGCTGGAAGCCTCTGCACCAAGGCAACTTCAGGACACAAGAGGCAGAGTCCTCCAGAAAGAAACTCAGGCCCTGCATTTTCCCAAGGCTATTTCCTGACTTTCTGCATGGCATCTCCCCAAAGTTCATTTGCTTCAAGGCTTTCGGCAACTGGACTAGGCCCCCAAATCATAGAGTGAAACTCATAAAGTGTATTTACCAGAAATCCTTGCAGGGGAAACTCTAAGAGATAATAAAACTACTCTCTGATTAGAGAGTCATGTTCTTTGCTTCATACTGACAAACTTTGAAACACAACATCTCCCCTTCCATCTTGGTTTTTGGGATTTAGTGGGTGTCATCCAAAGGTCTTTTGCTTTTCTAATCATTTGAATTTGGTCTTACTTAGAAATTTTATATTAAAGTACATGTCCTGAATGGATAAAGAAGATGTGGCACATATGTACAATGGAATATTACTCAGCCATAAAAAGAAACGAAACTGAGTTATTTGTAGTGAGGTGGATGGACCTAGAGTCTGTTATACAGAGTGAAGTAAGTCAGAAAGAGAAAAACAAATACCGTATGCTAACACATATATATAGAATCTAAAAAAAAAAAAAAAAAAGGTTCTAAAGAACCTAGGGGCAGGACAGGAATAAAAATGCAGACGTAGAGAATGGACTTGAGGGCATGCGGAGGGGGAAGGGTAAGCTGGGATGAAGTGAGAGAATGGCATGGTCATATATACACTACCAAATGTAAAACAGATAGCTAGTGGGAAGCAGCTGCATAGCACAGGGAGATCAGCTCGGTGCTTTGTGACTACCTAGAGGGGTCAGATAGGGAGGATGGGAGGGAGATGAAAGAGGGAGGAGCTATGGGAATGTATGTATATGTATAGCTGATTCACTTTGTTATAAAGCAGAAACTAACACACCATTGTAAAGCAGTTATACTCCAATAAAGATGTTAAAAAAAAAAAGTCCATGTCCTTACAACTTATTAGTGTCTGGCCTGCACAATGATTTAAGAAGGCCCAGCTGAGACTTACCTTCTGAAGGCACGGATATTCCTGCAGAGGCACGAGGAGTATCCTGTGCTCAGGCAAATATGTGCCTGGGGCCAAGAAGGGGCTTTCCTATGTGGGACCCATTCATGTTCCTCTGACTTTGGAACTAAGTTCCAAGAACTTTGACAGTGAGAGGAGAGAGTCAGTAGTACACATTGGTAGGAAGGGACGGGTGGAAGGACAGAGAGGCTGGTATCAACCATTGTGTGCTAGAAAGTTTGGCCAGTAGTAGAGCAATCGATACATTCCAGACCTGTCTTACTAAAGAATTTCAGAAGATAGAGGAGGTCCAAAGCCATACATCAGGGAAACTTCAGGGGCCAGGAGTGGGGGCGAAGGTCATATAAATGAATGAAGTAGGCAGGATGTAAAGTTGGGGGTGACGAGGACAGAGGCAAACGGAGAAGGCAGTCCCTG
Organism: Lipotes vexillifer; assembly: GCF_000442215.2. Lineage (NCBI taxonomy): Eukaryota > Metazoa > Chordata > Mammalia > Artiodactyla > Lipotidae > Lipotes > Lipotes vexillifer. Next base: position 414,533 of record NW_006795104.1, on the reverse strand, counting down.
TGAAAAGGGATAGATGTGCCTCTGTTCCAGACTTTACAGTGTCTTTCCAGATCTTCTGAATTTCCTGAGGAAGTTGGAAATCTGGATGTCTATATAAAATCTCTTCTTTGTAAATTGTTATTGACCAAACACACAGTCCGGGGCTCCAGATCTGGCGAAGGCCAGTCAAGATGCACCCCTGCACAATTAGTTTCTGGAGTTCAACTCTGTCCAGTTTTTGAAAATCAGGAGAGTGAGGGCTGGAGTGTCCTGCAGGAGAGCCTGAGGATGGAGGACAGCTGTCACAGAGGCACGTTCACTTGAATCCTGCCTGACCTGCTGGTGCTGACACCTGTTGTTCACTCCCGCCTGGACCACCTCGTGGTCCTCAAGCTTTATCTTCGGTTTCCGCCTTTGGATTCCTGTTGTGTGTACTGTGAGCATGACGAGTTGAGTAATTGTTCTGTCCCCAAGTCAGCGAGGGCTGAGCCCTCTTTGTGGGCTCTGTAATGTTATTCAAAGACAGGGAAGAAGCAAACAACTCAACTCCCTGTCGTCCTCTTGTCTACTTTTTGCCTCATCATCTCCTTTTGTCCTGGGCTTCCTTCACTGTACAATCAATCCGAGTATTAAAGATTCTCTGTTTTAAATATCCAAGTAGTTTCTGTCTTCTGATGAGATTCTGAGAGATTTGATAAAATTTTCACATCATGTGTTAAGAATTATATTAATTTAGAAATATTTCCCCCATTTACATTAATTCAAGGTCATTACATTAATGATTTTGTCCTTAAAATAGCCATTTTATTTTGGTCCACTAACATGGGTTTTGCAGTACGGTATATTAATTTCTATTAAAGTTGTTTAGAGAAAGAACTTTTGAAAATCATCTATAATGTTGCTGCAGGTAATTTTATCTTAAAGCCAAAGCACAGTTTTCATGATATTAAAAGTTTTTTCCATTCATCCTTCTGGTATATATCTGTGATCACTAAATACGATCACTTATAGTATTTTAAAAAATCACCTGTATTGAGGTATAATTTATACAAAATAGAATGCAGACACTTTAAGTATACAAACAATTTGGTGAGCTTTGACAAATACAAGCACTTGTGTAACCACTGACTCAATCAAGAAGTAGAAAATTTTCATCATCCCCAGAAGTTCCCTCAATCTCTTTTATGGTCAGTCCATCCATCCCAGGGCACTGTTTGCTTTCTGTTACTACAAATTAGCGTTTCCTTTTCTAGAATAACATATACATGGAATCATATAATATGTTTTCTTAGTGTCTGGCTTCTTTCTCTTAACACAATGATTATTAAATCTAGTCATGCTGTGTATCAGTACTTTTTTCTTGGTATGGATTAAGTGAAATTTATCTGTTTACTTTAGATGGAAATTTGGGTTGTTTACAGTTTGGGGGGTTATGAATAAAGCTGTTATAACAACCCATATACAAGTCTTTGTGTGAAAAAATTTTTTTTCTTGAGTAAATATCTAGGAGTTTCGTTGTTGAGTCATACGGCATACATATTTAACTTTATGAGAACACGCCAAATTGTCCTTTAAAAGTAGTTATACCATTTTACATTCACATCAACAATGTATGAGAGATCTGGTTGCTTCATATCCTCACCAGCAATTAGGATTATCATTGCTTTTGTTTTTTTTTTTTTTTGCGGTACGCGGGCCTCTCACTCTTGTGGCCTCTCCCGTTGCGGAGCACAGGCTCCGGACGCGCAGGCTCAGCGGCCATGGCTCACGGGCCCAGCCGCTCCACGGCATGTGGGAACCTCCCGGACCGGGGCACAAACCCACGTCCCCTGCATTGGCAGGCAGATTCTTAACCACTGCGCCACCAGGGAAGCCCTATCATTGCTTTTTATTTTAGCCTTCCGAGTACAGTGGCATCTCATTAGACTTTTTTTAAATGAATTTTTATTTTTCCCAATTTTCTTGGTGTAACTGGCAAAATTGTATATATTTAAGATGTATAATGTGATGATTTGATATACCTGTATATTATTAAATAATTATCATAACTAAGCTAATTAATACACCCCACCTCACATGATTACCTTTTGTTTCCTTTATGGTGAAAACACTTAAGATCTCTCTCTTAGCATATTTCAAGTATGCAATACTGTTTATTAACTATATCAAGTATATAATACTGTATTATTAACTGTAGTCACCATGCTCTACATTTATAACTGAATGTTTGTATCCTTTGACCCAAATCTTTCCATTTCCTTCCCCACCACGGAGCCCCTGGCAACTACCATTTTACTTTCTGCTTCTGTGAATTGGACACAATTAGATTCCACATGCAAGTGAGATCAAACAATATTTGTCTTTTTGTGTCTGGCTTATTTCACTTAGCATAATGTCCTTCAGTTTCATCCATGTTGTCACAAATGGCAGGATTTCTTTTTGTTTTTATGGCTGCATAATATTCTATTTGTGTGTGTGTGTGTGTGTGTGTGTGTGTGTGTATCACATTTTCTTTATCCATTCATCTGTCAATCAACACTTTGGTTGTTTCCATATCTTCAATATTGTGAATAATGCTGCAATGAACATGGGAGTTAAGATATCTCTTCAAGATCCTGTTTTCATCTCTTTTGTATATATGCCCAGAAGTGTGATGCTGGGTCATACAGTAATTCTATTTTTAATGTTTTGAGAAAACTCCATGCTGTTTTCCATTATAACTGCACGAATTTACATTTTTATTTTTCAAGAAATCTTTGTCTACCCTAAGTTTGAAGATTTTCTCCTATGTTTTTTTCTAGAACTATTATAGTTTTAGCTTTTAGTTTAGATCTATGGCTCATATCAAATTAATTTCCAAGTATGTCTTAAGGAAAGGGTTGAGATTATTTCTTTTTCTCAAATGAATATCCAGTAGTTCCAGTTGGGGTATTGCTCCAGTATTGCTTTTAAAGGTGATTTTTTAAAAAGCTTGTTTATAATGCCCTTCAACTCTTGTGATTGTGAGGTCATACAATTACTAAATATGTATTAAGATTTTGCCTCCTGTGAAAGAGAAAATGCATTGCATTCACTAGATCTTCTTTTCATATCCCTCTCTCCTGAGCACCTAGAAGACCAAGACCATCCTCCCTGACCCCTTTGTAGTCGAGCAGGTCTGGAGAATTAAATGTGTGTGGAAACACATGGATTACTTTTATCTGAGGCAGTGAGAAAACCCTACATGACATTCCTACTCTCTCTCTCCTCTGTATTGGCAACTAAGAAAGTCTTGTGTTGGAGTGTGAAACTATGAGATTAAAGGTAAGCCACCCCTTGAAAGACAACTTCTTGAAGTGTCAACTCTGTCCCATACTGGCTTTTGTATGAGTGACAAGTAAATTTTTACGTTTTAAGCCTCTGAGATTTCAGGATTAATTTGTTACAGCAGCATGGTGTACCCTATACTGATTAATATATTTCCTTCCCTCCTTTTTTTTTAAAAAATAAGCTTCATGATGTAATCTCTCTGAGCAGCTAAACTACCATTTATTGAAATTGTTCAGGCTAATGTGGCTCTAAAAAATAAGGTAACTAAAGGAGTACCCTCATACTATGAAAGAATTTATAAGGACTAAAATAAAAGGACTATAATCATCTCTTAGGATGATTTTGGGAAAAAACCTCCTGCATATTTGAGAATATATCATTTGAGTGTACAATAATAAGATTGTAAATCTTAATGCTTTAGGATACTACACTGTAGCTAGAGGATCAAATTAGATTGGTGTGGTGACTAAATCTAGGGCCCGAGATATGACCTGTACAAGGTGCCAGTTAATATTTCCTTTTCATAAATTACATTCCCCATAATAGAAGATTTTCATAGGAGACCCAGGTCTCAAGTAGTTTTTGGATGTCTAAGGGCACAGCTGGAAAAAAATTCTTACAGAAGGTTCCTATATCTTCTAAAATATGCTCTGGGACTTCCCTGGTGGTCCAGTGGTAAAGAATCTACCTTACAATGCAGGGGACATGGGTTTGATCCCTGGTTTGGGAACTGGGATCCCTCATGGCCTCAGGACAGCTAAGCCCGAGTGCCACAACTACTGAGCTCACGTGCCTCAAACAGAGCCCGTGTGCTACAAACTACAGAGCCCACGCACTCTGGAACCCACACACCACAACTACAGAGTGCAAGCGCCCTGGAGCCTGCACGCCACAACTAGAGAAAAGAAAACCCACACATCACAACTAGAGAGAAGACCGCGGGCTGCAAAGAAAGATCCCACGTGCCTCAACGAAGATCCTGCATGTCGCAACGAAGACCTGATGCAGCCAAAAATAAATAAAAATAAATAAATAATAAATAAATCTTAAAAAAAAATAAAATATATACTCTGAGTTCTTAATCTGATACATTGTAAAAGTCAAGTACAAAGTCTATTCCAGTGTTCTGCCATCATCTCTAAGACAGATGAATTCAACTGAGTTCAGGAGAACTTTTCCCCCCCTTCCCTTTCTTTGTTCTAAACAATGGTTCATTATGGTTTGTTTCAAGAGAGGCAACATGAATAGACAGAGTCATGGAAGCATTTCCAATATTATCTTTGGAATTTGGTTTCCTCATTTGTAAGTAAAGGACAGAGTATATTAGTGATTCCCAGTTGGGGCATACAAGTGGATACTCCTATCATTTATAACATTTCAAAGAGTCTAGCAGAAACATTACTTATTTTCTGATGAGGGTGCACAGGCTTATCAAAGCATCACATTTCTTGGAATTTTGGCTCTGAGTTTTTGAACTCAGCAGAGTAGCTTATCTCCTGCTGGGCTAAAACTGGGTTTGAAAATTATATATGTCTTTAATATCAATATTTGCTAACATCTATTGAGTGCTTACAACATGCTGAGTAGTGGTCTAAATACTAGACCCAAAGGAAATCTTATTAAATTCCCCAAAGCAGACATGACTTTGGCCACATTCACTATCTTTTTTTTTTTTTTTTTTTTTTTTTTTTTTTGCGGTACACGGGCCTCTCACTGCCGTGGCCTCTCCCGCTGCGGAGCACAGGCTCCGGACACGCAGGCTCAGCGGCCATGGCTCACGGGCCCAGCCGCTCCGCGGCATGTGGGATCCCCCCGGACCGGGGCACGAATCTGTGTCCCCTGCATCGGCAGGCGGACTCTCAACCACTGCGCCACCAGGGAAGCCCTCACTATCTTTTTGTTGTTAATGTCTACAATTATTGTATTGTGGTCAGCTATCAGATTGGGCTTTCAAATGGTCCCAAATAATGTAAATGAAGTAGAGCATATATAAAAGTCACATTTCCTTTTTGCAGGAAGTCATCATGAAGATGATAATGGAAATATTAAACCCATAAACTGATCATCTCTAAAATACATAGGGAATTGGCAAATTAAATCAGAGTTTTTTTGATAACAAAAATGAATCTGTTCACTGTAAAAATGAGGGATCTTTCTAGATGTTTATTAAAACAGAAAGAGATAGACTAAAATACACTTAGTTCAGAAAACTTGATTAGGTTTATCTTTCATGCATAGCAAGGTATTTGGTGGATAACAGTGAAGTTAAGTGTGGGGAAAGAACAGTTAAAATGAAACTAAGAGAAAGTAAAATCCATTAATTTCCAGGAATTTATAGTTGATTAGATGGTCATTCTGGTTATTTATTGCTGTGTAGTGAGCCACCCTAACACTCAATAGCTTAAGGGGCAACCATTTTATTATATCACATGATTTTGTGGGTCAGGAATTAAGGGAGGGGACGGCTGGGTAATTTTCCACTTCCATGTGTGATTCAGTGAGGGGACTTGGTGGTATCCAGCTTGTGATGGGTTGGTCTGGAGCCTCCAAGAAGGCTTCACTCACTAGTCAGGCACACTGGCAGACATATCTAGAAGGTAGAATTCAACTAGGACTGTCTACCAGAGTGCCTACATGTGGTCTTGCCAGCAAGGCAGCCTCAGGGTAGTTGGCCATTGGCATGGTGGGGTGGGGCTCCCAAGAGTCTATTCCAAGAAATGCAGGTGGACATTGTAAACCTTCTTGTGATCTAGTCTCAGAGTTCCCAGTGCATCACTTCCACCACATCCTGTTGGTCAAGCAAGTCAGCCAAGATTCAAGGGGAGAAGAATTGGATGATACCTCTCAAAGGTAGGGAGAGTAAAGAATGGGTGGCCATCTTTATCACTGGAAACAATTAGCAAGAAAGCATTTGCATGACTTCTGAAAACACTTGCAAGAGCCCACAGGGCAGCTTAGGGTTATAATTTGCTGAGAGAATGTGTAGTCAAGGAGTGATCCAAGGAAAATGCCACCAAAGGAGTTTTGGAAAGGTCCTTGTTCCTCAGGCTGTGTGTTAGGGTGCATCTATGAGTCTTTATGCTTCTGGGTACAGTCCTTAGTCTTTGAAGGGTTTGTAATTCATGGTGGAGCCACTCCCAAATGGATTTCACTGAAATAATTATAGAGCATTTACGATTTTCCACACTCATCGCCTATTGTCCTTGGGAAGCACTTTGGGAACTCACAAAATGAAACCAGCTGTTGTTTTACTTGTCAGTGTTAAGTGTTACTTGGCTAGAGCCGTTGGCCAGGGACTATTTCCATGTCTATGTTACCAACAAATTTAAGAGGCTGCTGGCACTAGCATTAGCCAGAAACCACATGGGCTTATGGAGACTATTACTGAACAGACCCAGCAAGAGGAGAGTGTCCATTAACTGTAGCCTACAGTAGGTTATAAGGGGACATGCCCTTGTTCAAACAAGCCATCTTCCACCATCACCAGTTGGGCCATGGTTTCTGTTGAGAAGAGCTTCAGAAGGGTACCTCCCAGAAAGTGGTGGCTCCAGGAAGCTGGCATTTGCTCACTTCTCTCATTCCCATTCCTATTGCTACCACCACACTCAGCCTCCAATGAATCATATTCCTTCTTTATAGGTCCCGTCTTTTCCTTCTGTATTCTTCAGATCAGCTGAGACAGGTAAACATCATCTAAAATAACTTTATTAAAGAATATAAGGTGGGCTTCCCTGGTGGTGCAGTGGTTGAGAATCCACTCACCACCACAAGGGACACAGATTTGAGCCCTGGTCCAGGAAGATCCCACATGTTGCAGAGCAACTAAGCCTGTGCACCACAACTACTGAGCTTGCGCTCTAGAGCCCGCGTGCCACGACTACCGAGCCCGCGCCCCTAGAGCCCATGCTCTGCAACAAGAGCGGCCACTGCAATGAGAAGCCCGTGCACCACAATGAAGAGTAGACCCTGCTCACCGCAACTAGAGAAAGCCCAGGCTCAGCAACGAAGACCCAGCACAGCCAAAAAATTTAAAAAAGAATGTAAAGCAAGAAGAAATCATCTTGGAAAATATGATTTATGTAACAGAACCCAAGTTCAAAAGCACAGGATAACTAGTCTAGCCCCAGAAGGCTGGGTTCAAGCTCCCACTTGGTGTTTTCTTTCTCTTCTAACTCGTTTTTCTGATTTTCAGGAAATGTACTTAAGTGTTACTTTATTAGGTTCTCTAGATGAATGGAAAAGACACATTAATGCTGAAAACTCTTCCCCCTTGATTTGACTTTAACCCCCATGTTATTTGTGGGTCTTTCACCCATTGCTTTGTTGGTGGCCAGTTGGCAGGGCCAGTTGTCTGGAGAAGCCAGACATAGCAGCCCCAGGCTACTAACTCAATCTGGCTTTTAATTCTTCTGTGACTTACTAAGGAGATAGCTTCCCTGGTCCCCAGAATGTCGTGGGTACACTGGGTTTAGCATGGTCATTGGAAATGGAGACTCCAAAGTCAGTTTACCTTTCTACCTGAATTTTGCTCTATGACTTTTGAGCCTTAACTTCTCATCTGTAAAATGGAAATAATAATAATACATACTTCACAGGGTTGTGAGTACTAGGAAAATAGTTAGGTATAGGGTGCTTTAGAACAGTTCTTGCTACAAATTCTCAAAAAAGAATTATTTGTGATGATGATAATCACGCTTACAGAGGGCCAGAGTTTTTTTTTTTTAACAACTTTTTATTGAAGTATAGTTGATCTACAATGTTGTATTAGTTTCAAGTGTACAGCAAAGTGGTTCAGTTATACATATATATATGTAAATTCTTTTTCAGATTCTTTCCATTATAGGTTATTACAACATATTAGCTAGAGTTTTCTGTGCTATACAGTAGGTCCTTGTTGTTTATCTATTTTAGGTACAGTGGTGTGTATCTGCTAGTCCCCAGCTCCTAGTTTATCCCTCCCTGCCTTCCCTTTTGGTAACCATGAGTTTGTTTTCTATGTCTGTGAGTCTATTTCTGTTTTGTCAATAAGTTCATTTGTATCGCTTTTTTAGATTACACATATAAGTGATATCATATGATATTTGTCTCTCTCTGTCTGACTTACTTCACTTAGGGTGATAATCTCTAGGTTCATCCATGTTGCTGCAAATGGCATTATTTCATTCTTTTTATGGCTGAGTAATATCCCATTGTATATATGTACCGCCTTCTTAATCCATTCATCGGTTGATGGACATTTAGGTTGCTTCAGTCTTGGCTGTTGTAAACAGTGCTGCTGTGAACACTGGGGTGCATGTATCTTTTTGAATGCAAGTATTTTTTAGGGACAGAGGTTTCATTCCTCCAGAGAACAGCCATAGCTCCTCAGATGTAGATGGCTGGGGAAGGGGCAGTTTCAAATAGTGTATCACAAATTCTCTGTGGTGTAAGGGGAGTGGGAAAGTGGATGGTGAGGGGTGGGGAGAAGGAAGCTAACATTTAGAGAGTGCCTGCTTTGTGCTCAGCCTTATGAGAGAGCTTTGTATGTATTATTTACGGAATTGTCTCAGCAACAGCAGGAGGTACTATGTACAACTCCCTTTACAGTTGTGGGAACTGAGGCACAGAAAGTCTGAGTAACTTGCATGGAACAACAACAACAAAACTTAGGAAAGTAATGTTCCTGGCTGATCTTAACCAGTATTTTCCTTTTAAAGTTGAAGTTAGACTCTGTCAATGACATTTTTAGGCAAATAAATGGTGAACTTTAAACAAAAAGACATATGAGGACCCATCTTTTTAGAGCTGTAGCTATACTCCAAATACTATTTACTAAAAAAGAAATCTATTTACATTGTATTCTGTGTTATGGTGTGCTGTGCTGTGCTCTCCTGTGCTCTGCTATTGCTATTCTGGTCTGTTCATTCATTTATTCACCCCCCAAATATTAACTGAGTGACCTTAGTAGGGCGGGTACTATCCCAGGTGTGATGGATTCATTATTGTATTAATCAATGTGATAAATAGAATAATGACATCCCCTCCTCAACCCACAACACACAAATGTTACCTTACTTGGAAAAGTGTCTTTCCAGGTGTGATTAACGTAAGGATCTTGAGATAGGGAGATTATTCTGGATTATCTATGTGGGCCCAATGTAGTCATGAGTATTTATAAGAGGAAAGGAGGAGGGTCAGAGCCACAAGGGAGATGCAACGATGGGAGCAGAGGGTGGAGTGATGTGCTTTGGAGATGAAGGGAGGGTCCACTAGCTAAGGAATGGAGGTGGCCTCTAGAATCTTGTAGAGCAAGGAAACAGATTCTGCTTTAGTACTTTCAGAATAACACAATCCTGCCTCAACCTTGATTTTAGTCCCATAAGGCTCATTTTGGATTTCTGACCTCCAGTATTGCCAGAGGATAAATTGGTGTTATTTTATGCCCTTAAGTGTGTGGTAATTTGTTACAGCAACAATAGGAAACAAACACAGAAGAGTTAGAGTATGATGTGGTAACAAACAACTTCCAAATCTCATTGACTTATCACAGCAAAGGCTTCTTTCTTTTTTTTTTTTTTTGTTTTTTGTTTTTTTTGGTTCGCGGGCCT
>NW_006795104.1:400120-404303 GCF_000442215.2 Lipotes vexillifer | reverse complement strand
CCGGGGCACGAACCCGTGTCCCCTGCATCGGCAGGCGGACTCTCAACCACTGTGCCACCAGGGCAGCCCCAAAGGCTTATTTCTTATTCACATTACTAGTCCAGTGAGGGCCAGATGGGGGCTCTGTTCACTGTTGTCAGCCAGGAACCCAGGCTGATGGAGGAACCATCGTAATGCATGCTTCCATGACTACTTCATCTTTACATGGCAAGTAGTTCATACACCTTCCTCCAGGAAGAGACAGAGTACCGTGCTTCACATTTCACTGGCCAAAACAAATCACATGGCTGCGCCAAAGTTCAGCTGGAGAGGGGACATGTACTCCTACACATGGAAAAGGAAGGAAGCTGAAAATGGGGGACCAGCCCTGGAGACTCCTCCAACAAGGGAAAAGAGCCTATTCTCTTGGTCCCTATTCTCATGGAGTTTATGTTCCGTGGAAGACGGAGACTGGCAAAAAAAATAGAAACAAAACCCTACTAGAAAACAAATGGGATCAATTTCAGAACTTGATAAATGTTATGGAGAGAATAAAACAGGGTGATGTGACAGAGTGATGGGGTGGCTCCATTTGATTGGTTGTCAGGGAAGAACTCTCTGAGAAAGTGGCATCTGAATTGGGAGATGAATGACAAGAGCCAACCATGAGATGATCTTGAGACAGAGTGCTTCAGAGGGATCCAAAAATAACTATTTTCTGCTGCACTTAAGAAATACAAAAGTCTTGGGGAAAGATATTTCCTTTCAATCTGTTTCTACAGGACTGAACAAGTGTTCACGACTGGAGGACAGTTGACGGTGCACAATGGCTCTTAGACTGATGAAGATTCTGTTACAAAATTTCAATAAACCAGAATTTTGTATGAAACAGAATGCCCTTCTCATCACAGGACCCTAGGACCCTTGGATTTGGACTGGTTTCCAAAAGGCTGGTTAATGCTCTCCTGGAAATGACAAGGAGGAAAATCTTTGAAACAGCAGTCAGGGGGCTCAGCAGAGAATGGCTGAGCAAAGGAAGTTGCTGCAGTGCTTGATCTGAGCTATTTTGCTGCATGACTCATTCAAAACACCCAAGGTTTTGGTGAGGGAGAGTGTCAGGCAGTGTGGAGGAGAACAGTGCACAGAACCTATGTGACAAACTAACTGGCAGGAAAGGTTATCACAACATCCAGACTGTGAGCAGAAGTTCAGAAGCTTCTGTTTGGGGCACACGCAGAAAAATAAATGGCTCTGGATCTTGTTGGGTGGAGTTGGGATAAAAAAGGATCACAACCTCTGAGCGGAAAAACATCCATGGAGAGCTGCAAAACCTGGGAGAAGGAGAGATAGAGAGGTAAAGTTCCTTCTTTGAAGAACAGAGCAAGAACAGTCCATCAGAAGGTACCTGGGGCAAGGACAGGACACCTGACAACAGTGAGCCTCCAGAAAAGTCCGTCTACTTCTACTCATCTGGTCCATGCTCTGCTCCTGGTCACTGGGAGCCTGCCTCTCCCTCAGGTGCCTTCTCCTCCATGGAGAACCTTTGGCACAGCTGGAAACCTGCCCTGTCCTTCATCTGCCAATAGCAGACAACAGAGGGCTGAACCCTGCCTATTTATCCTTGACAAATCTAAGCATTCTCCTTTCAACCCTCATCGACAGGTGGAAGAATTCATTCTGGAGCAGGGAAAAGAGGATGGGACTTGTAACTAGGGAATATGGATTTAAATCTTGGCTTCTCTTAGACTGAAAGTTTTGACAGAGTTTCAATAAAACAGGATTTTTTATGAAGTGAAATGCAATTCTCACCACCATGTAACCTTACTTAGAATGACCTTCTGGTCTACCTGGCAAATTTCTTCCAATTTGTCAGTGGCCTAGAGCCAGAGTTTCTGCCTCTGTGACCCTTTATTGGTCACAGAAGACCCTGTTTTCTGCTTAATGGTTGACGCTGGTAATATCCATCCTCTTAAGAGCAAATTTTCCCCTTAGCTACATGGCAGGCCTTGCCCTGAGCCTTCAATGAGATAGTCATGTTAGGTAACAACTCTATAAGCCTAATTGTTGAACTAGAAACACATAGTTTTGGGGTAGCAGATTAAAAATAGGCTAGGGTTGTTACTTAATACTGAACCTCAAATTCCAAGCAATTGCCAGGGTATGTGTGTTGCATAGTATGCGGATTTTTGGCAAGCAGCATTAAGCACTCACATGTTGTGTCCTGCATCACATACCCTTGGCCCATCTCTGACTTCATCCATAGTTTCAGTGGATAGTTCTAGATAAGCTTGAAATGTCCCACCACAAACCCAGACTTTCTCTGGTGTCTTGGCAGCTTGCCCAATCAACATGAAAACACAGTCCCGAAGTGTTCGGAAACCAGAGCTCCCATACACAGGCCTCAATTAAACGGAGGAGGAGCCCAGGGAATAAATACCTCAGCTGCCTGTTGCTCAGGTAGGCAAGTCTGGGGGCGTTTGGTAGGTGAATCGGGAGGTCCTGGCAGAATCTGTAACAAAATATCATAAGCTAGGTGAATTAAAGCAATAGAAGTTTATTGTCTCAGTTCTGGAGGCTCAAGGACAAAATTAAGGTGTTGGCAGGGCCATACTCTCTCTGACAGCTCTAGGGGAGAAGCAGTCCTCATTTTGAGGGCTTGGGCAGGTCACTTTACCTCCCCGAGCCTCCGTTTGTGCTTTTATAATTAAGCATAATCCTATCTTCTATGTCTGGAAACTCATGAGTTTCACACATAACACTTAGAAAGCTCTTAGCATGACCTTTGAACATAGTAGGAGCTTTACAAATGGTAGCTCTAATCATTTATTGTTATTTACTTTTGCTTAATAATTATATTATTTATCATTGGATTTTATTATTTAATTATTATCATTTACTATTATCAGTTAATAGGTCAGTTTAGCCCCTAGACCAACAGGAATAAGCCAAGTTTGGTAATGGAGGACAAAAGAATCTTACGGAGTCTATCAGTTAACTATCCCCACAACAGTGCTGCATAACAAACCATCTCAATACCCAGTGGCGGAGGCAGCAGTCATTTGTTTTCCATGGATCTGCGGGCAGCTGACCCTGGCTGAGCTCTGTTTCTAGTGTCTCTCCTCCTTGTCTTGGCACCAGCAGGTTGACTCTTCTGGGACCAGGGTTGGCCTGTGATTTCACGCTCACAGTCTCTTAAATAAGAATTGTAGTAGGCAATTACACAGCTACTTTTTTTGCAGTCCCCAGCTGGAAAAACTTGTTCCTATTCTGATGCAGGACTGTGAATATCTGACTTGGGAAGGCATATCTGTTATAGGCTTTTGTGGCTTTAAACCTTGTTTTGGCTAGCTAAGTCTTGAAAAGACCTTGATGGGTCTTGAAACCCTGTTTTCTATGTTTTCTTGACCATTCTTGAAGACTCTTTTGAGTTGCTATAAAATTTGAGTTTTCACATCTTGAATGACTTGCATAACTTCTATCAGCCAGAGTGGATAGAAATTGCTCAGGAGAATACTTATCAATGGAAGAAAGGGAGATAAGAAAGTAAACAATACATAGGACAAAACACATACAACTGTGGATATCAAGAGCATGTGCTCACTGGCTGAGAGATCTCACAGTATGGGACACTAACAACCATTGGCCAGGAGCTTCAGTAGGATCTGTGTCATGTCACTTCATTGGCTGAGAGCAATGGTTAGCATTCAGATTGAGAAACAAACGGTGTGCTGTACTGGACTGCATTTTATATTATACACACTCATATATGTATGTGTATATATATATATATATATATATACACATACATATATGTAATGTAAACATATGTCTATGTAAATACATTTTAAAATGTACACCTTTCTAATAGATTATAAACTTTTTCAAAAAAGAAATTATTTCAAAGATAAATAGCATTTTAACAAATGATCAGGGTAGGTGTGTATAGCTTTTCTCCCCTTAGGATGCTGCAATTTTGCATTTTCAACTGTCTTGTCACTAATCCTAAATTCTTGATTACTGTGCTGTCAGCTCAAGAGGAAAAGTAGAAGATAAGCTTGTAAAAACACCCAGACAAGAAGCATTTTAAGTAGGGCAAGTGAGCTGGTTTGTAACAGATCTGGAGCAAATAAGAAAGAATGGACAGCCTCACTTTATGGTTGAGATGACTTTGAAGGAGGGAGATTTAAAGGGAAAGAGCAATGGT
>NW_006795104.1:398700-400103 GCF_000442215.2 Lipotes vexillifer | reverse complement strand
GGGAAAGAGCAATGGTTATGCCTTTTCTGATTTAGACAGATCCGCACAGGAAGTACCATGTGTGACAGTAAATGCAAATGTGCTTCTGTCCCTTCTACAAAATCTCTTCTGTTTTCATTTATTTTTGTTTACTTATTGGTTAAAAACAATCATGTCAGAAAGCTATGGAAACAATATAAAATGAAGGTAATTAGTGAACATGCTGCAAACAACTGTTTAGATTCTTTCCTTCCAATTCAATTACTATTAGACTCCTCTTTTTTGATAGAGTTCAAACATGAACTAGTACGTATATTTTTGTTGGCTAATAGTCGGAGAGTAATGGAAAGGAATTTGGGAAGTTGTCAGTAGGGGTTCCCTTCCCAACTCCTTTATAGTCCTGGCTCTGCTTCCATTTCCAAAGTATTTTATACCCCTAGCTTAACTGAATACTGATCTTAAAATCCACACACTTCTCTCTATTCTTGTAGTAAAGAGTCATTAGAAACATGAGCCAGTAGACTGACCCAGTGTAGCCATTCACACCGTGAGATCTTCTTTTGCTTCCGGCACTTTGTAGCTATGTGTGAGCTGTGTCACCCACAAGATGTGGACCATAGTCTAAGGAGTGTGGGCTGACAGCATCCCCTGTGGGTGATCTCCTTTTATGTTTTGTTTCCCTTTGGTTTTAAAGTAAACATTATTTTGAAAAATTTTAACTACATCTTCATGGACTTAAGGAGGGAGGGTTCTGTGGTTACTAAGTCAGGGGAATGTGGAGGAATTCAGTGCATGGGCTGGGAGACCTTGGCCTTCCATGTTCCTGGCTTAGAGGAGGGGGGTTGGGACGGACAAAGGAGCAGAGCTTTGCAGGGAGGGGGCGGTAATGGGGAGAACCCAGTGTCCTGATCCTTCCTCACCTGAAGGTTCCTCTCCTGGTTGGTATTTTAATGATGATCACTTAATATTGGTTAAAAAGGCATTCTTCTTCAGATCCCTTTCCTGTAGCTGGTTTGCATGGAAATATAAGGCAGATTCTGATATCTCTGTATTGGAGTAGATTCATTCAGGCTTACTGAGGCAAGTTGCAGTTACTTTACAGGAATCATATTTGCAAAGTTGCCTGTTAAAAACTCTTCATTCATTCTGTATCTGGCTATGCTTCTCTTCATATATGCTGACAAAGTACAATATTAAAAAGTTAAAAACACAGTGGCTATAAAAATATATAGTAAGCATATGTAAAAGATTTAACTAATCAATGAGGGTACCAGCAGGGTGACAAAGCAGCTACAAAGACAGCTATGAGAAACTGATATCTATCCTGATCTTTCTTTCTCTCTTCCCTCCCTCCCTCCCTCCCTCCCTCCCTTCCTCCCTTCCTTCCTTCCTCCCTCCCTTCCTTCCTCCCTCCCTTCTTTCCT
>NW_006795104.1:369080-398649 GCF_000442215.2 Lipotes vexillifer | reverse complement strand
CCCTCTCTCTCTCTCTCTCTCTCTCTCTCTCTCTCTCTCTCTCTCTCTCTCTCTCTCTCTCTTTCATCTCCATATCTTACATATGTCTGAATGGGACAGGATCACTGGGATAGGATGTCCGGCAGGGCAATATGTGGCACATTGTGAGACTATGGTCTCTGCCATACAGCAATTATCATTGACTGATCTACAAGTTAACATCTAACTTTACCCAGTCTGGGGCTTTATCATAGAAAATGAGAGTCAAAGTTACCTGTCCTAGAGCAGGGGCCAGGGCAGCAAACACCCTACCTGCAGGCTGTTCTCTGTAGTCTAGTGTCACAGCCATGCCTTTTCATTTAGCATAGCCTATGGCTGTGTTCGCACTACTGTGGCAGATTGAATAGTTGTGACAGAAACCATATGGTCTTCAAAGCTGAAAACATTTACTATTTGGCCCTTTATTGAAAGTTTCCAGCCCCTGGTCTAGAGGCTGAGGCCAGTGACCCTTTCACAGGCCTCATAGGAAGTGCTCTAGAATGACCCTGAAGCCTTAATTTAAAGGTGTGGATTTTTCTCAACAGCATTATGCATCTGTGCACAGTTGTATGTTTTACCTTAAAAAAACTAAACTACCAAACGTATTAATTTTCACAGTAAATAGAACTGAACAGAGTTTGGGCTAATTCCTGTTGCTCTTCAGCAGTGACTTGCTCCAGGAGATCTTCTCTGATCCTGAGTCTCACCCTATCCCCCTGCCCAGCCCTGTCCCTAAGGCTGGATTAGGCACTTGCTTGCTCTGGTGGGCTCCCAGTGTCTGTCTTAGCACCATCACTTTTTTTTTTTTTTTTTTTTTTTTGCGGTACGCGGGCCTCTCACTGTTGTGGCCTCTCCCGTTGCAGAGCACAGGCTCCGGACGCGCAGGCTCAGCAGCCATGGCTCACGGGCCCAGCCGCTCCGCGGCATGTGGGATCTTCCCAGACCGGGGCACGAACCTGTGTTCCCTGCATCGGCAGGTGGACTCTCAACCACTGCGCCACCAGGGAAGCCCTAGCACCATCACTCTTTTAATTAAAATAAATTTTTTTTTACTTATTTATATTTGGCTGCATTGGGTCTTCACTGCTGCACACGGGTTTTCTCTAGTTGTGGCTTGCGGGCTCTAGAGCACAGGCTCAGTAGTTGTGGTGCAGGGGCTTAGTTGCTCCGCAGCATGTGGGATCTTCTCAGAGCAGAGCTCGAACCCGTGTTCCCTGCATTGGCAGGCAGATTCTTAACCACTGCACCACCAGGGAAGCCCAGCACCATCACCCTTCATCTGTTATCTGTGTGCCCCTCAGAACTGGCTACGTAACTTACAGGGGTCAGTGCAAATTAAGAAAGCAGGGCCCTTGTTCAAAAATTATAAGAGTTTCTGTACAGCAACACTAGGGCAATAAACTGAGTGCAGTGTGTGACTACCCAGTTCATACACCCATGATGCTGCCCTGGCTCCACTCACTGGAATTTGATCTCCCTGACCTGTTCACCTTTGCATCCTAAGCACACAGAATATCTGACCCATAGTAGGCACTGGACAAATATATTTGTAGAATGTTATTCATTATCAACATGTTCTGTAAAAAAAAAAAAAAAAAAGACTTTGATGATTTTGTTTTTGAAAATTCTATTTATTTTCAAAGCCATACTTATTGCATAAAATAATTATATGCACATATTCAAATGTAGGAGCAGGCTTTATTGTGCATTTAGTATATTACACGAGTGTTCACTTTTCTTCATCCTTTTTTCTTTCTGCTCCTCAGAGTGAATAATTTCAACTGTCCTATCTTAAAGTTGGCTGTTTCTTTCTTCTGCCTGCTCAGATCTGCCATCTGAACCCCTCAACTGGCTATTGCTATTCTGGGTGACACGGGATCTTCATCCCCTGACAATGCTTCTGGCCATGTCCCCTGTGTCTTCACAGGTCACAGTCTTCTGAGCCCCTTTGCTGGATATAGCCACTTCTTCTGGATCCCTTTGTCTAGGCCTGCTAACTGTGCTGCCCCTGCACATCCCAGGCTGCCACCTGGTTCCTCCCCTCCTTCTCCCAGAAGCTACCTCTCCTCCTGGTACAGACACTCAATTGAATGGTATTCTGTGGAGAGGACGGAAAGATCTGACTTCCTTAGGTTAAATTTGTTAGGGGAGTATCAGAGTGGTGTGCCTCATGTCTCAATGTCTTGGCACACTTGGTGGAATGGCATTTGTGGAGTTTACTTTTTTTGACTTTCGCTCCACACCCACACACTCACACACCCATATAAAATTCAGACACAGATTAAGGTTTGGAGATACATCTTTGTAACACAATGCTAGGCTTTTCTGCCAGCTCAAGGTTGTCTTATGGGATTCCTTTCCCATAAAACTTTGTAGGCCTTCATGGAATAGACTTTTCTGGAAGGCGTGTTTATCAGGCAGGTTCAGACAGTTCTCTCCCAGCACGAAACATGCTGACTCTACCTGCCCTGTTGCCCTATCCACCTCAGCTTCCTGAATAACTAAAGACATACCTTGTTTTCCCTTCATTTCCATTGAACTATTCAGATCCTGTGGGAGAATCAATGACTCGTTCAGTACAGTGGAGAGCCTGTTTATATTGTAATTAACCAAATTTATTTAACATGTTTTACGTATTCAAGGTTTCAGATAGTTTGTCATGTTTGCTGTGAGTCCATATTTAGGAACACAGTATAGCTGTATATGCATATTTGTCATGTTCTGACTGGTCATATTGGCCAGAATAAGAGGGAACAGCAGATCGTGTTTAGGCAAAGATTTGGTTCCAGGCCATCACCCACACGGTTGCAGGAATAAAACAAACAAACCATAAATAAGTACAAATGGGTTGTGAGTTTTAATTCGTGATGATTAATCCACAAAGTTTATATTTGAAAAGTAAAATATACCTCATATCAAAAAATAAACTTTAGCTGAAACCTCTGATGGGATTTTTCAAAAGACTTTTGAAAAGTTAATTCCATCTTAAAAGCCAGCACCATAAATGGCATTTATATAGCATTTACCATGTGCCAGGCACTGCTTTAAGTGTACCACAAACATAAACTCATTGAACCCACAGCCCTATGATGTAGGCACTTTTAGGTATTATATGCTACTTCACGTCTAGACAGGGTTTTCCTGCTCTTTTGCAAATATACGCCCCTGTTTACAGAAATGGGCCATGATGCTTATTTTGCGTTAAATGTGTGTATGATTTCAAACTACATCTGTGGGTCATCGTGATTTTTCCCATCAACAACAGCAAATTAATACAATTTTCCTCTAACAATAGTTCTCATAAGTCTCTTAGCAGGTTTAAAAGGTTTAAAAAATAATTTTATATTTGTCTTAGAGAAGAGCAAATGTAAGGATAATCTATCATTTTGTCAGGTTAACTGGTCTAGTGAAGACAGTTGACATAAATTAAATAAGCAGGTGGAAAGACGTGAATTAGTTAACCCTCTCAAAAACTGTTCATGTACACTAACAAGTTGAAAGACACTAGCCATCCCATATATGCATACATTATTCACACGTATTATTCATTATATGTAGTTAATGTCATGCATATGCCCTGAATTTTCTGGTTTGCTAACTATTCTGCCCACATAAACAGATCGCTGATTGTCAAACCACATGTCCTGGTTGTTGTTTCAGAAGCTGCCATCATCACTAGATGATAGAAAAAGGTCCATAAACACTGTTGGGTGTCAGTGTAATTGAGGCAGACTAGAATTCCCCGCCCCACCCGCCGACAATCAGTAAGCTGTACTAATTTTTTAAAAACGTGAAACATGAGTCAAAATCTCTTTTGAAGCCTAAGCCAGAATATGCAAAATATTTTGGGTTAGTGTTTCTAAAAGGAAGTTACATGCTTCATGTTCCTAAAGTTTCTTGCAAGTTCAGGCAGCACATACTGGGTTGCTTTTATTTTTAAAAGAAAATTTGGCCCTTGTTGCAGATTCACTCGTTATCACTTTTATCATCGTTTTGGAAGGCAAATATTTTTGTTTGGCAATTCCACAAGGATGCCTTCTGCAAGATAAAAAATTAAGGTGCCACAAGGAGCAAAAACGCACACAGGACCAGATGCTTGCTACAGGCCACTGGGCACGTACATTTTCATCTCTGTTGACCTGGTAAGCCTAGTAGCATAAATACACGTTTACCCCTTTAGATATTAGCCAGAGTAGAAAGCAAACGGTGGGTGTAGGGGAGCTGGGTGGAGGTGGGTCTGAGTTCTGACTCTACCAGAGCATCAGCCTTGTCCCCTGCATGTGACTCAACAACCCACAACTAGCTGAGAGGAGGAGAGGTGGGGACCCGCGAGGACTTTCTCTTAGAGTAGGTCTTTTCAATAATTCTGCACCAATAGGTGGAGACGGTCATTGCTAAGCCCTCATGCAATCCTTGCTTTTGGAAGCAGGGAGCCTGTGAACCACGCGCTGAAAAATAACAAACGCAGAACAGTTCCAAGAGCCAGGCACTATTTTAAGTGCCTTACGTATACTCATCCTTGACAACAAGCTCTTAAGGTAGGGACCGTTTTCATCATCTTTATTTTTTTATTTAAAAATTTTTTTTTTCTATTTCTTTGAATTTTATTTTGTTTATTTTTTTATACAACAGGTTCTTATCAGTTATCTGTTTTATACATGTTAGTGTATATGTGTCAATCCCAATCTCCCAAATCATCATCTTTATTTTACAGGTCAGAAAATGGAACCATCCGAGGCAAAATACCTTGCCTGAGGTGATGCAGCCATGGTGACAGAGCTGGATTTGAACACAGAATTCTGATAAACCTCCTACCATGTGTCTCTCCTAGAGAAGGTAGCCAAATCATGATGCTTCTCTGGACTTCCTCCACCACCTGCCGGGGTACAGGTCCCAGAGTGCTTCCTTAGAGTTGAACCAAGAGTGCTGACAGCGACTTTAATGGTTGTTAGTGGGACTGAATGAAAGGATGTCTACTGGATGTTTGCACAGAGTTGCTGCTCAGTGAAAAAGAAAAAGAGAAAAAAGTTCTTGAGCTACAGTGAGACACCCAAAGAGATGTTAAACAAAATTCATGATTTGTTTAAATTCTGTAGCAAAACTGGAAGTTTCCAAAACTAGAATTCCTTTGCCTGATTAAACTGTGGCTTTCTTCTTTTTATTCTCCTCAGTATGAATTACCTTATGAGTTTTCTGATCCCTAAAGTAAAAAAAAAAAAAGTTTATTGTACAAAAAAAAGATGACAGAAAACCAAAGAAGAAAGTGAAAATTCCTTGAAATCCTACCAATGAGAGGAAACATCTATGAAAATTTCACTCTCTATCCTCTTGGGAGTTTTCCCTGTGTCTTTATCTACCTATATACATATCTAGATGAAAGGTTGGGGGAAAATGGATCAGGCTATACAATCTTGTTTACCTCCATTTTTCACTTCATGTAATGTGGACGTTTTCGCATGTCAATAGATCTAGTTCCACATCTTCATTTTTAATCATTACAAACTGCTTCACTGTGTGTATGTTTCATAATTAAACGTTCCTCTATTGAATGACACTGATTATTTGCTTTATTGCTACAATAAACAAGCCTGGATGATTAAAAGCACATCTATTTCTTCTTTTTGATTACTTCCTGAGAATAAATTCCTAGAAATAAAATTCTTTGATCAAAGAGTGTGTCCATTTTTAAGGATTTTAATGTATTATGTCTATTTCCATTTCCCTCCCTCCCCCAACCCCTCGAAAATTGTACTTTTTTTTTCTTTTTTTTTATTCTCGGCTTTGGTAGGAGGGTGTTTATTTCCCCACATACTTGTCAACAGTGGGTTCAATAATATTGGGTATTCACTCGAATTTTTACCAATACAATAACTAAAAAATAAAAAGTAAAAATAATAAAATGGTATTTCACTGTTTTAATGTGCATTTCCTTGTTTACTACTAAAGTTGCACTTCTCTTAGGTCTGTTTACTAGTCACTTGTATTTCCTCCTTTGGGAAGTGACTGATCCTGCCCATTTTCCCTTTTTCTTTTCTGTCTATAACTGTTTTTTATATATTAAGAACATGAACTTTGTCACAGATGTTAAAGCTGTTTTTCCTGTGTGTTGTCTTTGAATTTATTTATGATGTTTCTAACCATACAAACATTTAGAATATGTCAATTTTTCTCTTTAGTTTCTACAGTTGATCTCAAGATCTTTTCCACATTAGGATTATAAAAGCATTCACCTATATTAATTTTACCTTAAATTTTTGAATCTACCTGGAACTTATTTTGGTATATGACATAAAGAACTGACCTAGCTAGTCAAATTATTTGTTCACTAATTAATCCATATTTGCTTTGGAAATGTTTAGTATTTTTAGTGGGGAGAGAAAAACCAAGGCATTATACTTTTTGGGTGAAACTGAAGTAAAGCTCCACAAGAACCACAAGCTGTCTTCCTGGTAGCAGTGCTTAATTCTTGGACTGTCCATCGTGGTCTGATCAGCTTTGTCATGAATACCACCTTTATCTAAGATCTGGAAAAGTTTTCTTCTTTGATCAAAGCCTTGGGGATATCATGCTCCATCTAACAAGTAAATCGACAAGTTCTTGGCACCAGTGAAAAAATGAAGGGAGCAGAAAAGCTTTCTTCTGAAAGAAAGCAGCAACCAAAGAAATAACTGGCCCATCACAAGTTGAGAAGCCTTCTAGGAGAGACAGCCAATGTGAGGATTAGAGTGATGGGAGTGTCTCTGTGTTACATCACTGCACCCACCTCATTAACTGTCGTGTGGCCACAAGGTGGGTGGATCTCAGCTTGCCTCACAGCCTGTACTAAGTTCAGGACATCTGGAAACATCAAACATGGAAGGAGATCACACAAACCCCTGCCTGATGTGATGGAGCGGTAGCCCTTTTTGTCAGGAAACTCTCTCTTATATCTAGCTGACTTAGGCTCTTTGAATTTAGTTGGGTTCCCTCTGGAAACTGGTGCACGCAGCTTGCTTTTCTCTGCACTGTGGGCTGTAAGCTATCAGACGTTGTCCTCCAAGCTTCTCTTCTTTCACAGGCAAAGCCGTTTTTTATTTGGATAAAGTGACCTCATGATCTGAACCAATTAGAAAAATGAACATGAGAGGGAAAAACAGGATACAGCATCAGATTTTCCAGAGGTCCTGACAAAATCTTTCTCTTCAAATCGGAGGATAATTAAAAACATAGAATGTGCCATATTTTTTCTTGTCTCTGTTTAAAAGAGGACCTTGTTGATTAATTAAATTTTATTCTAAATTCCACTTGCAAAAGAATGTGTATTTATCTCTGCTTGGTATTCATTTATGCAGCTATGAATTCAATCCATTTTTATTGAACACATACTATGTGAAAGGACTAAAACTAGTATTTGAGTTTCTGCCAGGTACTGTGCTAGGTGATTTTAAGATACTTCCTCATTTAACCTGCACAAGAATTTTGTGAGCGAGGTATTATTATACCCATATGACATGTGCAGAAACCAAGGCCCAGAGAGGTTGTGCCTTATTTCAAGGACAGTCAGCAGGCACGTGTTGAACCTGGGATTTAAATGCATATCTCTCTGGGTTCTTGGTCCATTTGTTCTTCCTATTCTAGCAGTGTTTCTTCTCCTTTTGAAAAGGATCTTTTTATTTCTCTCTAATTTAATTGCTTTACTGTTGGAGACAATGGCCTATGTGATACTTATTCTTTGGATCTGTTGAGGCCTCCTTTGTGGCCTAGCACATGGTCTGTTTCTATAAATATTCCATGTTTACTTGAAGAGATTGTATATTCTCTGCTGGTGCTGGGTTACATATATCCATTAGATCAAGCTTGTTAACTTGGCCGTTTAGATCTTCTATATCTTTACTAACCTTTGTTCCGCTTGGTCTATCAGTTTCTGTTAGAAGATGTTCACATCACCCACAGTGATGATATATTTGCCAAATTCTTTTTGCCATTCTCTTAGTTTTGGCTCTGCTGTTAGTTGTGTAGAAACTCATGACTTTTGTATTTTCCTGATAGATTGTTCTAGTCACTATTATACAGGGTTCCAAATGATCTCTCTTAATGATTTTTTCTTTAGCTTCTATTTATCTAATCCAAATACTGATACACCAGCTTTGTTTTGGCTAGATATTTGCCTGATTATCTGTCTATCTATCACTTAACTATCATTATAGATAGATATAAAAAGAGGTGATAGAAAGAAAAAACATATACCTATATTATAAAATATATGTTTAGGTATTACATTTATATTATACGATACATATTTTTTTCTGTCTATCACCTCATTTTATGCCTTTCTGTGTAATTTTGTTTCAGGTATGCTTTTCGTAACCAGCACAGAAGTTCTGTTTTTAATGCATTCAGACAAATGTTGTCTTTTAATAGTGAGTTGCATTGTGAGCACTGCTGAACTGGAGTTACTTTTTGCTGCCTTATTTCACGTCCTTTCACATTCTTTTACTTTGTTCCTTCCCTGTGTCTGACAGACTGATAAACTATCCTGTATTCCCTTTTCATTCATCTGCTGGTTTGGAAGCTGAAGATTGTACTTTCCTCCTTTCAGTGGTTACCCTTAACATTTTAACATACATATTTAACAATATAGCTTTCTCACATTACGGCAAGTCTTGTCATGTTTCTACCCTCTGCCAGAGATCACAGAACCTCCATGTGCTGGACCAACTCGGTGACTGTTGGCCCATCTTGTTATTTTCTCTAGAGTTTTGGTTTTACCTTTTGCACCATCTCCATCCCTACATCCATCCAGATGTCCGACCCTCGGTTCACCTCCCTCTCCGTTAATCTTTTGACTTCTCTCTCCCCATCTTGCCTACTGTTTTGCCAAGTCTCCTTCTCTGCTCATCAGTTTGTACTTGTCTTCTGTTTCTTGTCCACAGACATGTTTGTCTTGTGTTGGAGTCTGGCGGTGACTTCTTTGTCCTACTTAAAAAACAAATCTATTACTGTTATATATTTGGAGCAGCAGGGGTGGGTCAGAACTTGAAGTTGCAGAGTTGTCCTGGCTGGAATACTCTAGCATAATTTTTAAAGTATCCTAAATAGGCCCTGGTCTTAGGAGGAGCCTTCTGATTGAAAAGTGCAAATCTCGTTGTTTGTTTTTCTTGTCTTTGAAAGACTCCCAACTCTCCAGTTCTTTATTTTTACCTATGACCAAGGGGTATTTACTATCAGTGTAGTCCTTAGCACATATTACACCTTTGTAAAAATTACAAGGTGCCCAGGTGGCTGCAGCCCCGCAGCAGCCTGAGGGTGGAGGGCAGACTGCACTTCAGACCCTGCTCAACCCTGCAGATGCCTTTGTGCAGTGTAGAACCCAAAACTCCCCATACAATGGCTCTGTTTACAGTAAACTTGCTAAGTGAATTATTAAGTGTTACTGATAGCTGGTGCTTATAAACTACAATTAGCACGTTGATAGAACTTACTGATGGTACTTTTAAAATTCTTACCAAAAAGCCTGGTTGCTATACATTAATGCAGAGTTTTTCCTGTTCCTGTGTGAGTACTGATAGAATTCCCCTGGCATTTGGGCTCTGGTCAGATTAGTTTGATATTTCTTGCAGTAGATTATACTCTGTGTTTTAGGCAAGACTCTGGAGGGAGCCCAGATCTTTTTTTTTTTTTTAATTTAATTTAATTTATTTTTATACAGCAGATTCTTATTAGTTATCTATTTTATACATATTAGTGTATATATGCCAATCCCAATCTCCCAGTTCATACCGCCTCTCCACGCTTTCCCTCCTTGGTGTCCATATGTTTATTCTCTACATCAGTGTCTCTATTTCTGCTTTGCAAACCGGCTGGGGGGAGCCCAGATCTTTTATCATAACTTTTCCCCCACTTTTTATACCCTAAATGTGAATCTAGGTAAAAGCATCAGAACAGCCTCATCTTTTAATGAAGGCTAATAGTGACAATCAATAATCAAGAGAATTACAGAACACTAATAGGCATTAACAGAGGTGTACTGGCAAGTGTCAAACAATTGGCTTTCTGAAAAGAAAAAGCCATGACGTGTAGTATTTGCGAATGTCTATAGTGTCGATACTTCCACTACAGCAGGTTTCAAGCTATCACTGTATTGATATCACTGAACATGAAGTTGGGAAGAAAGACATAAAATTGTCTCCAGCACACCACTGGGTCACATCGTATGCATAGCACATAACATAGGACATCAATATTCGTATTCCAATTATTAGTGACAATTTTGAAACTGGATTTTCAAAGTTCAAAGAATAATCAGTCCCAAAAAGTTTCCAGCAACGGCCACAAACTTGGAAGTCCTGGGCTGAGCATTGCCTTGTCCCAGAAAGCCAACAGCTGCAGCAGAGGGCAGATCTGAGGGGCAGATGACAAAGCCTGACTGCAAATTCTTTTATCTGCGGCCTAAAACCATGAGCGGTTCCTACTCTAGGGATATTATCTTGAAGAGGATATCTAACTTGAATTTAGAAAATTGTAAGTGGTTTTCAAAGATCTTATTGTGGGTATTTGCGTGTTTTCCGTCTTTCCTATGTGCAGCACCCCTCTTCCATGGGAATTTTGCTTATCTTACCTTCACCTGGTATTCATCTGCCTTTCCAGAACTGCTCTATCAACCACGTATGTGCCATTCTTATGGTTCATGTATTTGGTGTCACAGTCTTGTAATTTGGTGTAATGCTTTGTTGTCAACAGTATTTTGTGTTACTTAAAGTGGCAGACTTGGAATACATCATTCACTTCATTGAATTTTACATTTCTAGCAAAAACTTGGAGAAAGGTACATGTGAAATCCTTTTTCCCACCCCTGCTTTCCTTTAGAATGTTTCACTTTTACTTGAAAGAGGTGGGTAACTGGTAGACACGCATTTAACTGAATACATCTGTGAACTCACGTTTTACAGTTTTATCTTGAATATTTTAATAGTTCTTTTGCACAATCTCTCTCCTTCTCCCTTCTCCCACTTTTTAAAAAAACAGGTTTCCATAGTGACTGTACTGGGGCTGGGTGATTGCAATGTTCCAGATTGAATTATGCTAAAATATAGCATATTTCCCTATGTTGCAATGTTCCAGATTGAATTATGCTAAAAATATAAATATGGAATTTGCCTTCAAGCAAAGGTAAACCACTTCCCCAGTAGCAATGTTTTTGTTTAGTTTTCAGTGTTGACAGATGACTCTCATTTTCATTGATTCCATATATCACACTTCATAGGACACACATATTGGAACAAACATCAGAACCCATGTCAACATTTTCCCAGATGATCGGTCTCAAAATGTTCATCTAGTGGCTTTAATAGCTCAAGAAAGAAAAATGTGCTCCATGATCAAAAAAGTTTTGGAAAATGCAGCATACTCTATTTTCTCTTGACAATTTATAATACTTATTACCCATTAAAGTCAGTAGGATGGTAGTTAAAAGCAACAGCTAACAAAGTCACACACACACACACACACACACACACACACACACACACACACACACACAGCATTTGCTTAACCCAATGTTACCAAATATTTTTAGAAGAGTCATTTTTCATCCCATATCTTTAAATACCCTTTGAAAGGATATTCTGTGGAATTCCAGTTTGGAAAATTTGCCCTAAATTTATCAACAAATTGTGACCATATACAGACCCTTCTAGGTTTTTTGTTGTACTCATGATGGGAATGTGCAGCATTTTTACACTGTTTAAGCAACAGGCCTTCCTTAAATGGAAAACACACAAGGACATTCATTTTAAGTTTGAATAAAATTGTTCTTGAATTTATCCATGAACACTTCGGCAAATGTAGTTTAACATGAATATGACTATGTTTCACTAAATAAAAATTGAGAGCACTTTTGCCTCCTATAAAACGTTTTGCTTATATGCTAGAGGAGAAAGTTTTGCCTACATGTTTGTTTCATAATCTGTAAGAATTATGGCTATCTGCCAGCTAAGTCTTTCCTTTGTTATTTGTTATCAATGAAGTTGTTAGCATTGCAACTTTATATATGCATCTACATAGTGTTTTAAAGAAGATTTGGTTGAGCAGTTATAACTTGTGAATAAACAATTCACAAGCCTAGAAACATCTTATCAAAGGGCTGGATAGAAAGTAAATCAAAAGATTACAACCTGTAGAACAGTTAAAGCCAGAAGAAATATCACTTAAACTAATATAATGCTAAAGCAAAAGAAGGTTATTTAAAGAAAATTTTGATAGTACAGAAAAGTTAGATAGAAAAAAATAAAATCTGCCCGTAGTTATGACACCTAAACACATTGTCAATATTTTCAGGGTATTTCCTTTCAGTCTTTTTCTATGCATGAGTTTCTTTTTGTTTTGTTTTTAAACAGAATACAGAGGTATATTTACCATGAAGGTAATAAAGCTTTAAGTTCAGAGTCCCTCATTTGAAAAGAAAAAACGAAAAAAAAAACCTTCCAAGACCTGAAGGGCACTAGACCATTGATGTTTAAAGTGATTATTGATATATATATGGATGATATCTTCAAGTTTTATAACTTTTAATTTATTGTATATGTTCTTTCTTTCTAAATATTTTACTCTTTTTCTGCCTTCCCTGATTTTAATTGAACATTTTATATGATTCCAGTTTCTCTCCTCTAGCATATAAATTATACTTAAAATGTTTTTATTGGTTTTTCAAGAATTTTAATATACATTTTCAACTAATCTTAGTCTACTTTCAAAGAGCACTATATCACTTTATGGGTGGTACAGATATCTTATAACAGAGTATTTCCAGTTATCCTCTTTCATGCCTTATAACATTTGTCATTCATTTCACTTACCCATAAGCTATAATCAACCAATGCACTACTGCTATTATTATTTTGAACAAATTGTCATCTATTAGATCAATTAAGAGTATGAAAAATATAATGTTTTATTATTTTCATTTATTTCTTTTTTGACACTTCTCCTTTCTTTATGTAGAACCAAGTTTCTGACCTATATAATTTTTCTTTTCCCTTAAGAACTTTGAACTTTTCTTGTAGACCAGGTTTGCTGGTGATGGAGTCCCTGTTTTTGTTTGACTGAAAAGCTCTTCATTTTCTTTTACTTTTGAAGGATACTTTCACTGTATATAGAATTCATGTTGGTGGGTTTTTTTTCCAACACGAAATATTTTATTCCATTATTTTCTTGCTTGCATGGTTTTTGAAGAGAAGTCTGATATAATTTTTATTCTTGTTCCTCTATAGGTACAGTGTGTTTTTCATCTGGTTTGCTTTCAAGATTTTCTCTTTGTCTTTGATTTTCTGAAGTTCAAATATAATATACCCAGGAGTAGACTTTTTTTTTGGTATTTATCCTGTTTGGTGTTTTTTGAGTTTTTTGTGTCTCATTAATTTTGGAAAATTTTGGAAAATTCTCAGCCATTATTATTTCAAATATTTTTTTCTGTTATGTCACCTCTGTTTTCTCCTTTCACCATCACATATGTTTCTCCTTTTGAAATTGTCCCACAGTTCTTGGAAAGTCTGTTCTATTTTTTTGCTCTCCTGTTTCTTTGCATTTCAGTTTGGGAATTTTCTATTGACATGTCTTCAGACTCACTGATTCTGTCCTTTGGCTGTGTCCTGTCTACAAATGAGCCCATCAAAGACTTCCTTCATTTCTGTTTCAGTGCTTTGATTTCTAGCATTTCTTTAAAATTATTTCTTAGCGTTTTCATCTCTCTGCTTACATTACCTGTTTTTGCATATTGTCAACTTTTTCCATTAGAGCCCTTAACATATTAAACATAGTTTTAAAAAATTCCTAGTTTGATAATTCCAGAGTCTCTGCCATATCTAAATCTCATTCTGATGTTTTATTGGCTTCTTCAGGCTGTGTTTTTTCTTGCCTTTTAGCATGCCTTGTAAATTTTGGTTGAAAGCTGGATATCATGAACTGAGTAATAGAAACAGAGGTAAATAGGCCTTTAGTGTGAGGTTTTATGTAAATCTGGCTAGAAGTTGTCCTGGATTTAATGTTTGCTGTAGGTGTATGTTTTAGGAGCCTTCAATTTCCCTTGGTGTCTTTGTTTTTATCTCCTCTGTTGGCTTTGGGTTTCCCTGAAAGTTCCTTCTTGAATAGCGCGTGTGTCTTGCTGCTCTTTCAGCTGTAACCCACTGTTATTATACTGGAGCCCTGTTGATGTGGTGGTCAGGTGTGGGATGAAGGGAAGTGTTCTACAGTCTTATGACTATATCTCAGTGTTTTAGTGGGCCTGTGTCCCTGTGTTAAGACCTTCACAAGTGTTTCTCAACATTGTTTTTTTTTTCCTTTTTAGGAGAGACAGGAAGACTAGAAGAGGTAGAGTTGGATAATTTCCCTTCTATCACATCTGATTAGGCTCTTTTTATTTATTGAATAAGCCTTTGTAATGGAGAATGCTTTGAGCATATTTCAAAATGCTGTCCTCTGTCCTCTCCCCCTGCCAGAAAGGAGGGTTTTTCTTGTCTGTTCACTATGAAACCCTGGTAGGGTTTCTGGAGGTAAAACCCATGCAAGCGTGATGCCCTCTCTGGCTGCAGCCTCTGGGAGTTTCTCATTCTCATGCTATTCTATACTGTGCCTCCAGCAATTTGTCGAAGTTACTGTTTCAGTGTTCCTATCAATTTAGGGCTCTAGCTGCTTCTGCTTCGGGTAAACTAATCTCAGTTGTGATTTTCTATGTTCATCAGCCGCTCCTGATTTCGGGTGGTCGTTTTACCTGTGATCTCAATTCTTCTAACGGCTCCAAGAAAAGTTGTTGATTTTCACTTTGTTCAGCTTTTTTCTTGTAAGGATAAGAGTGGGGCTTTTAAGCTCTTGACACATCAGAGCTGAAACCAAAGTCCTTTACTAACTTTTAAAAGTTTGAAAATTTTGCTTTTCACATTTACTCATTGGGGATTTGATTGTTGGAAATTATGTGAGGTAGGCCTCCATTTTTAACTTTTTTCATATGAATAAAAAGTTGTCCCCAAACCATTTATTGAATAGTCTGTACTTTCCCATTGATGTGGCTTACCAGTTTGTCATATATTGAGTTTCTATATATACTTGATTTGTTTATGGTTTCTTTTTGCTGCTTCATTAGCTATTTTTCTATCTCAGTGTCAATAATATACTTTAAAAAATTACTATATCTAGCAAGGCCAACACCCCAGCTTAATTTTTCTTTAATAGTGTCTTGGCTATTCTTGCCCTTTTGCGGTAAGGACTACTTTATGTTTATTTATCCTCTTTAAGGTTCAGAGGGCCTTTCAATTTTGGGAGAATGTTTTTCTTTAATCCTGGAAAATTTTCTACCATTATTTCTTTGAATACTTCCTTACCATTTTTCTAACTTTTCTCCCTGTTTTGTTAATTAGATTATTATTTCTACATTGTCATTCTTGTTAATTTATTATGTTAAATATTGTGAAATGTAACAATAATTTTCAAGTATATTTAGACTTACTTTTATATTTAAATTGATTCAGTAGTCCCCACCATTCCTAATGATATTCTTTGTTCTTTTTTTAGAAGGTTGAAGTTATATACTTTTTTCTAGAAAGGTTTATCAGAACTGATTTGTATCAAATCATTTTCCTGGGACTTAGTATGGTCCTTCATTCTGTTTAATTAATTAATTTAAATTATAGGAGTCTTCTATTTTATGTTTGAATTTTTTTCTGCTACCTTTTGGTTATCTTCTTCAAGATACAGAGGCTGCTCTCCTTTAACTGTCTTACATAATTAACATTTACCCTTAAGTCATTTTTTAAAAAAATGATTTATTTTCCTTTTCAATATGCTCAAATTTTCTAAAGCGTTTCCTAAGTTTCTAACTTTTTTCCAATAATTTCTATTTCTAATAGGACTTTCACTATGTTTATATTTTCTTTCATTTCATGTCCTTTAAAAGGCAAATCATTTTCTCTTATGTTTTTCTCTTATGAGCCCTGATTTTTTTCTTTCTGTTTTTTTCCTCCCTCTGAAGTCATATCACATTTGCTTTCTTTAATTTTCATGAAGATGTTTGATCATAATCTCAAACTGATTTGTGTATAATTTTCTGATGTGTATTCTTCACTTGTTTTGTTCCTTTCTTCCTTGTTTCTTGCAGTATGTGTATAAATTCCATGTTGGTGTCCATCATTGAATGGTGGAAGTTTTCCTGGACTAGCTCTTTGGAGAACAAAAGTGTAGGGATAAGCAGAGATAAACTGGGATAACAGAAACAATTGCTACGTTACCTCTGACTGCTTTGTCACAGCACTCTGCCTGGTTGGTATGATTCTGCCTTCAGATGGGGGAAATCACTCTGGCTCCTTGGACACAGGTCCTTCTTTGGCAATTTAAATTTTACTTATCTTCATGTAACCAAAGCTGTACCCAGGTTTATTCAAGCTCCAGTCTCACTGACAGACTATTTCTCGCAAAAGTAAGTCCTCTGCCTCTCTGTGGGAAGCTCGCCTGGCTAGCCCACACACCCTGACCTTGCTGCTCCAGTCAAAGCAGCTGGGTTGACCCCTCTGGTGGGCCATCTGGTCTGGAGGACATGTTATCTCAAGGTCTGCAGAGCTCAGACTTTTTCTTTTGGAGTCTTCCTTTCCTTGGGCACAGTTTCCAGTACATTCAGTAACCCTTCGTCGTAAATTTTGGTTCAGGGTTATGGTGTTTCCTATTTTTCCGTGTTTTTTGTTTTTGTTTTTTGTTTTTTTGGGTTTTTTTTGTTAGTAGGGGTCAAAGGGGAATAGGGACTTCTTTTCTGTAATATCTCAAATAAGAAATTAACATAATACTATTGATACTATTGTTGATGAAAAAAGATAGTCAAGTTTGCCAACCATCAACATTACTACAGAGGTTAACTGATCGTTACTTAGGTAACTAGATGCACCTTTCTCTCTCTTTTTTTTAAACATTTTAGAGCTTAGATTCTTTTTCTCTTCTAATTAATCTAGCAAGCCAAAAACTAATATTAAAGGTGATTGGCAAAGCTAATGCTTTAAGGCATGTCTAATGCCTAAATCAGAGCCCCCAGACAGTAGATGTAAATGTTTCTTTGCCATCTTATCCATTCCCTTGCTTTTTTTTTTTCCCCCTCAGGATTTTCTTTTTTTACTCCAAAGATTAACTGTAAATATTAAAAAAATTTTTTTTCTTGGATTTACCCATATAGAAATAAATTTTTAGACTAAGACCTGAGTTTTTGTTTAAACAATAAAAGCTAATTGATATGGAGCAGTTGCCTTTGATACTACCTACCAGTCTATTTAAACCATTGACATGAAAATAAGTGACTCTAAATGTATATCTCTTTACCAATCATCTGAACTATCCAGGCTCTAGGGAATTAAATGATCTAAAAGCGGCACATAATGTAATAGTTACAGGGATTTTTATTGACACTCTAACATGATCAATTCATAGTTGTCACCTTGCATAAGTTGATCAACCTACTATGTACGTGTAATATTGTAATTACATTTCTTTTTGACAAGGATGCATTAAGTGTGGCTGTAATATGGGAACCCCTTTCAGCTTTCATTAATTCAACATAAATCCAAAGCTTGCAGACTCAGCAGGATTGTCTATAGTGGCTTAATTGGAATTGCTGGTCAAGTGCATTGATTCTGCTTCACTTAGGTAAAGATGAAAGTTACTGCAACAATAGATATTGCATTTGAAGGTCATTGAGTTGTAGTCAGGCAAGGGGAGCAAGACAGTAAGACACACACGCAAAGCAATGGAATTTTTATTTGGTATCTGGGAAGCCTTGAGTGACACAGTATCAACTGACCTTGAAATTGCATACTTTTGTGACTCATAGCATTTGCTTTTGTGTTCCAGAGAAATATAATGATGCTTTAAAGAAAGATTAATACAGTCAATTTTAATCTCTGGGAAGCTTAAACCTGACATAATCTATTTATAGACTTTATGATAATATGTAAAATTAAGAGCCTAGTTAATTTTGGTTGATTCTGACATAGAGAGTAAAATCATTCTTTCATTAGCTTTCTCTTGATCTCAGGGTTATACCTAAGGGACGGTTAACTGCAAGTTCTTCATTTCCAAGCACTGCCCTGAGTTGTCCTCCCCTGCACAGCCTCAGGAAATGGCTCATCTTGCACCCAATCCTGCTGTTCCCCCCCGCCCACCCAACCATTCAATTCCTACCCCTTTGCACAGTTCAAGTATGCCCATTTGAGCACACTCTTGGTAGAACACCAAGGTAAACTACCAAATCTGTGTTTTAGTTATTTAAGGAAGAGAATATCAGCTGTTTCAAATTTTAGATTCCAGCCCGGGCAAAGAAATAATTGTCATGTCATGTCTACCATGTATTTATTCTTCTGCAAAAATAACATTGGTCTGGGAGGAACATAGTGAGTGTCCAGCAATGTAAAATCAGTCTATAAATGAGAAGATTAAGACCAAAAGCAGCGGATTACAAACATATCACCAGAACCCTTAGCTGGCAGACAGCTCTCTATGGAATGAATCTTTTCTCTCCTTTCTGCCGCATACATTAATGCAGATCTCAGAAACTCATTGTTGCGGCAGACAACTGTGTAACCAGGGGGTTCCTATTGTTACAGCATTGGAAAAGACCAGAAGAAATTAGCTTTAGCATATTGAACTAATCTCTGCCCCTCCTTCTGACCTCAAGGGCAACATGAGGATTCCATGATTCATCCTCTAGGGGTTGGCTTATGCTTGCTCCCTTCTCTTTGGCAGTGACTTTAAATAACCAAGTTCTTATTACAATCTTTAGATTTAAAATTAAGTTCTGATCGTTTCTTCTCAGGGCACACCTAGGAGGCACTGTTTATCCCCAGCCAAATCAACTGCTTCCCCGAGTGACCCATTCCTGGAAATGTTATTGTTCCTAATAACCAGCTCAAATATGTATTTTCATTTAATCTTTCCTTTTACCTCCATTTCACATATATGGCTGTGTGTCACACAGTTTCCACAAGGATCTGCCATTACATCATTGTGTGAAATATGAAATTGGGTTTGTTTAATTAAAAAATGACTCTTACTCAGATGCTGGTTGGGCTTGGAAACGTACTCTATTGCCCTGGGAGTTTTAGGGCAAGGCTGGAGTGTATGTGTGTGTGTGTGTGTGTGTGTGTGTGTGTGTGTGTGTGTGTGTTTTTGAAGGGTCTCCTATTTTGTTAAAGAATTCATTGCCTGTTTCTCTTCATGGAACACAAACTGGTTTAGGCAAGTAGAGTCAGAGTGGGAAGAAGAAATTTCCAAAGATGTTTTCTGCATGCAAAGGTAAACACAGGCTATCCATCTGGGTTCAAAGGGAAAGATGCTGCAAAATGACCTCTCCTTGTCCGTCTGGTGAACATGCAGGAGTTTAGGAGCTGCATCTGGAGTCAAAAAAACACAAAGGGCAAAACTACAGCTTCCACTGGGGAGCTTCTATAAACTCTAAGAACCAACAGGGGTATTTTGTAGTATTTTATAACAATGGGTCCTTTGGTGCTGAACACAGCTTTTATTACTCCTGTTTTATGCCCTACAAATAGTAACAGACATTTTCCTTTTCTGTCCGACATAGTAAGCCACTGACCTAGACAAGAAGCAGCTCTGCCCTGCTTTTCAGACATCATCTCTCTCTCAACTACAGGAACTCTTTGGTTTCTATTATGTTTCTGGCCTTTCATATTCCTGATGGTGCATCTGATGAAACCCAGTATCCAGGTGTGTGAACGTGGTTGAAAAGTCCCACGTAGGACCAGTGACACCTCCCCACAGCATGGGATGGTTCCCTCCCGAGATGCCCCACTGTCAGTGGGACTGTTACTGAATTGTTTTCCCAACCAAGAGAATGGGTCATATGACCTTTTAGTACTTTTTGTCCTGGTCCCTTTTGAACTAACCGCACACATTTCATCCTCTCTGGCCAGGGTCCATGACTGAGGACAGAGTTCTCCTGGGTAGACTTTTCCACAGTCGACATTTGCACTCAGCTGTAGAAATAGACCAAGCATGGCCACCATTTTTCCTATTACAGTGGGATTATCCAGGGATGAACTTCAGAAAACATGTGTGGGATTCTTGAGTAGGCTGAGCAGCCTCATAACACATTCTCTGTCCTGTACCAGATGCCAAACACTACATCCTGTCTGCTCCCGTAACAGCCTTTTTACTGTTTTCTCAGCCATCCTGCTGTATCTGTGGATTGCCTTGTCTGAGAAGCAGCCCTGAGAAGCTGAGGATGGTGGCATCCTCAGAGAAACATGTAAGTCAGTGGTAGAGGCAGATGACTGTGAGACCTTTTATTTTGCGTAAAAAGCAAAGAAACATCAAACTGCAATGATTGGGATTCAGCTGTAAAAAAGAAACCCAAACTTCTTGCAAGTTCAAAGTACTGTATAAACTATACCCATGTATCTGTTCTTTTAGGGGCAGTAGAGTTTTAACTGAATCTGCTTGGAAAAACGCATATTTGGTGAAGAAAAAGATAATCTGAGTTTTAGGAGCAGTGATATTCATTCACATAAGACAGGGAAAGTCAGAAAGATTGATCTGGACATGTATCATGCTCTGGGTCGAGACCAGAGACATGTTATCTCAAGGTCTTCACAGCTCTCTGATCTATGCAAAAATGAATATGATTTAGATCAAGTGAGGCACCAGATCAAGATGAACATGTTCAAAGCAGGGAGCTGAGAACCGGTTCAAATGCCCCCTCTCCCACCTGGAGTGGTGGGAGGTGGGAGGAAAATTTTTTGGGAGTGCTACAAGTCCCAGTCCCCCCCCCCCAAGACAAGGGGTAAAGATGGCTCTCCTTCACCCTAAAGCAAGTGGAGGGCCTTTGAGTCCACTCAGTGAGCTTGACGTCAGTCCCAGCAGCTGGGTGGACAAGGGGATAATCCACACCTGAAGAAACATAAAGCTTGCTTTCTGCTCTGGTGGTGGGAGTGAAGGAGGGGCTGCTCTGGACATGGGCACGTCCTCCCAGAATTTGTGGAGGCAAAGGGTGCATGAGTGTCCCCAGGACCTGATGTGGCCACACCACAGAAAGGGTTGACCTTGTCTAGAGGAGCCATTAGAAAAGTGAAGACTGTCGATTCAGGTGATGGTCACACACGTTTGCTCACCAAGAGACGTTTCACATGGTCCACTTATACATACATTGTACTCGATAAAAACTAAAAGAAAAGAGTAAAGAAGCCTCATCAGAGAGAATTTCAAAGCATTGCTGGAGTCCTCCAGGCTGTGGAAACAGTAAGCAAAATGTTGGAGAACACATCCACCACACCAAGGGAATTTCGAGTGAGTGGTCCTCAGCAACGAGGGAGGTTTCAAAAGACCTCATGGAATCTCTGTGAGAGGAAGAGCCAGTTTGGAACACCACCAGGGCCTGGAAAGCCCACAGCCTGCTCTCAGCAGGACCACACCTCCCTGCCTGCCTGCTCTCCACCGCTGGAGGAATCGGAAGCCTGGGTTAACGAGCTGGGGAAGAGTGACTGGGAGAGAAAGAGGAATATGACAACCCTGCCTCTTTCACTGACTGCAGCTTTTTTTTTCCCCACAGCAGATCTAGCTAAGGAAGGGTGAGTCCTCCAAACTTTAAATGAAGCTGGACGCTAGTAGTGAGTTTGGAATTCTAAGTACGAATTGAATGTGTTTCGTGACTCAAATGACTCTGAGATTTTCTAATACTTAAGAGTGATCAGAAGTCAGATTTTCATGGAGGGGCAGGGGAAAACCAGCCTAGCCCTCCTGAGAGAGGTAAAAGACAATGGAAGAAGAAAATAAGCCACTTTATTCTTACACCCAAAATGTCCATTTGTTCCATTTACTGATTGCAGTCCAGTAGTTACAAGGAAGGCTCTGTGCTATTACTCCAGAGTAGTAAGCAGTAGAAGCTGATCATTGTAAATGCAGCACTAACTAGTCAATAGAAATATAATGCAAATCGTACATGTGACTTAAAATTTTCCGGTAGCTGTATTAAAGAAGTCAAATAAACAGGTGAAATTAATTTTCTTAATATATTTTTACCTAACCTAATATATCTAAAATGTTATCAGTTCAATGTGTAATCAATATAAAAAAGTTTTTAATTCCTTTTTTATTTTTGCACTCACTCTTCAAAATCTGGGGATATTTTAAACTTTCAGCACATCTTAATTTGGAGTAGCCACACTTAAAATGCTCAATAGTCACGTGTGCAGTTATAGGGTCTCTGATGAGGTGAAAAGTGAACTCAAACAATGATAGGACTCCAAGCTGGAGGGAGGAAGAAGTTGAGATAGTGTCTCCAAAGTGAGCCAGAGGATGATTTAAGATTCTGTTTTCTCTTATGTTGGGTCTGATGAGAAGACATCTGGACGGATATCGGACAGCGAAGTAATGGGAGATGGAGGAGCGCTGAAAAGAGTCGTGCATGTGGGCTATGATTCCACTATCCACGTTGCTGCTGGAAACTGATCTGAATCAGCCAGGAAGAGAGGAAATTGAGAGGAGGCCCGATCCAAGGAAGTAAAAATAAATTCAGCACACTTTTCTGAAGTAATAACTACCGAGTGTAAGTATACACTAAAATGAGCATAATACGCTCCCCAGTGGGCTGTTACCGGTCTTTGCACCGGTAACTATCTTCAAAACTTTCATCACAAGAAAAAAATGTGGTGATGGATGTTAACTCGACTTATAGTAGTGATCATTTCACAACATATATAAATATCGAATTGTTGCGTCATACACCTGAAACGAATATAATGTTATATGTCAATTATATACATAAAAAGAGATATAAAGCCTTTTAGTTTTAGGAGATGGGAAGGTCTTCTTGCAATGGTGATGTGGCTGTGAATTAGGCCATGATGATCAGTCACATGTAAGCCAAAGCTAAGGGATGTCTTGGATGAGAGGATGGGGTGAGGGTGGGGAGGGAGGACCCAAGTGTAGGAATGAAGGGCCGGTGTGGGTAGGAGAAAGAAGGGGAGGTTAAAGGAACTGGAGGATGACAGCACTGACTGACCACTTGTCGGGGCATGGAGAAATTGGCACAATGCTCATTTTGGTTGGTGGGTGGAAGAGCTGCAGGAGAGAAAGGCAAGGGGTGCGGGAGGACCTTTGTACTGTAAGGAGTTAGACTAAGAAGAAGTCAAAAAGAAAACAACAGGAGCAACAACAACAACAAAATGAGTGGCTTGGGTTAGATGTCCAGTGGGCACCAAAAACTGTTTAGAACTGTTGTTTTGTGGGAATTTTGAATGTCAGGAATTCAGAGAGCTCGTAGACCAGTGCCATCCGATAGGAATCTAATGCAAGCCACGTGTGTAATTTAAATTTTTCTGGTAGCTACGTTTAAAAAAGAAAAAGAAACAAGTAAACTTAATTTTGATAATATATTTTATTTAAAACAAGATGTTGAAAATACTAACATTTCAATAAGTAATCAATATAAAAGTATTAATGAGATGTTTCACATTCCTTTTCTCATACTAAAGTATGTCTTCAAAATCTGGTGTGCATTTGTCATTTGTTGTTCATATCAATTTGGACTGGTCGCATTTCAAGTACTCAACAGTCACATGTGGTTGGTAGCTATTAGTTTGGATAGTATAGTTCTAGACAGCTTCCTTCTGCATCATCACATTTTTGTCCTTTATTGGATAAACTCTTACAAATGTAAAAAATATATGATTCTTTTTATATGAAATTTCAGAACAATTGAAACTAAAAAAATTATTGTTTAGAGATGTATGCAGGGGGATGATTATCACACAGGTAAAGATAATATTCCTTTATTCCATGGGAGATACAGGAAAAAACAGGTAAAGGAGAAGAAAATTCAAATCTCCCCAAATCCTACCAATTAGACATGACCACTGCTAATATATATATATATATTTTTTTGCGGTACGCGGGCCTCTCACCGCTGTGGCCCCTCCCGCCACGGAGCACAGGCTCCGGACGCGCAGGCCCAGCGGCCATGGCTCACGGGCCCAGCCGCTCGGCGGCATGTGGGATCCTCCCAGACCGGGGCACGAACCCGTGTCCCCTGCAACGGCAGGCGGACTCCCAACCACTGCGCCACCAGGGAAGCCCCACTGCTAATATTTTTGCACCTTTTTAAGAAGGGAAGAATCTGGAATTGAATGATGAACCTTGATGCATCCAGAGCAGAGCGGGGTAGAACCTGCTGCACTGTGGGCCTTGCTCATTGCTCCTGAATGAAATTTTCAAGGTCAGGCTGGAAACTACAGAAAGGAAGAGGGAAAGCTTGGAATATTAGAGGAAGGCAGACCATGTTGGACCCTCAGCCAAGTCTGAAGAAGCCCATTCCTATGGGAAGACACCCTAAGAGAAGAGAGAGCAATTAAGGACATTGACCTTTTTTTCTTCTTTAAGACATGAAGTTAACCAATTAACTGGAAGTTTTTTAAAGAATTTACTTGAAAAAGAAAAAGAAACCAATAACCTCACAAACCATTAGGTGCTCAGGCTTTCTGGAAGGGCAGGTCTAAGTGCACACTCTGTGTCCAATTTGCGTTGTCATCTTGGAATGGCAAGAACATTGGAATGACAGGTTAGATTGAAAAGCTGTTAAAAGGCAGAAAGAATGAGTATCTAATCCATAAATGGAAAACTGTCAGTCCCTTATGTCTTTATAAGACTTGGTTTGATGGTAAATCAAGCAAAACTTCTGAGTTTTCAACCAGACCTTAATGGTAAAGCAAATAAGCCATTCAGAGAAGAGGTTTGGTTCTGCAGAGAGTACATTTGGATAATATAGTCTATTTAGGAGGAGAGGAAATCTGAACAAAGAGTTGATGTGTAGCTGCAGATGTGAAACGTGGCCAGTGATTTTGGAGGTGAAACCACCTTGGTCAATGACAATGATCTTCAGTGACCTTGCTCTGGCCATTGGGCTGGACCGTGTATGGCAGATAACAAAAACTCCGGGGCAGTAGGGACCCGGTGTGCCACCCTGATTCCTCTATCCAGCCCGCCCTGCTCAGTCATCAAGGACTTGTCTCTGGGTCATTGGTCTCCAAAGCTAAGCGAGCTGTCTCAAAGCTGGGGTTTCCAGGGCTATCCGTTCTCCCTGCTGAGAACTGGAAACCCCCATGAAGTCTAAATGGCAGCTGGAGGTTGTTGACTATATCAGGGAAAGACTCAGAGAAACAGATCATGTGTAAAGGCCACTGCAGCATGGAAACCCGCGGGTCCTCTCTGATTCCGGGCTCCAGCGCTGCAGCAGACCCACTGTTATGCCATAAAAACCACTGCGGAACAGCAAGCCTGGGGCTGCAGATGCGCATCTCCAGCTCACAGCAGTCCCAGCAGTTCGGGCTTTTGATATCTTGGGAAACGCTTCTTCCTGAGCGGTTTCGAGTGCCCCCCACAAGTAGATCAAAGAGCTGTTTTCTTCTCCATTTGGCTCAGTACAGCCTTGACCGTGTAGCCGGGGATGGTTAGAGCCTCAGAAATTAGCCCTGCTCTGAGGCTTTGCTCGTTTATCCTCCCCCTGCTGGCCGTTCCGGCTTCTATTATTGCTGCCCACGTGGATGAGCTCAAAAGACACAGACACATTTGCCTTCTGCAAAGATACTCACGGTTCCCAGGAAGCAAGACAAAAGAGCATATAGTGGTGAAGTTGAAAAGAGCATTGGTGAGGGACTCAGAGCCTGGGCTCTGATCTTGCCTGTGTCGTGACTGGCCCAGATAATTTTGGGGAAGCCCCCTCACTACTCAGGGGTTTAGAGAGACTGGGGTGAACTGGCCCTGATTGGTTTAGAACTGGGCTCCGAGGAGTCTGCTCAGGGGCTGTGGAAAATGGAGACAGAGGCAAGGAGA
The DNA here is from genome assembly GCF_000442215.2 of Lipotes vexillifer. NCBI lineage: Eukaryota > Metazoa > Chordata > Mammalia > Artiodactyla > Lipotidae > Lipotes > Lipotes vexillifer. The sequence continues at coordinate 372,789 of NW_006795104.1, read as the reverse complement.
GGAAGCTTCTAGCATCTTCCACCCATCCCAACTGGGGCACGTCCACTTTTACGGGTTAATTGTTGTACATACTGGTATCCCCTAGAAGCTTTGATTTAAAGAAAAGCTTACAAGGTTTAAACAATTTCAAAACCACTTAACTAGATGATCTCTTACATACAAAATTCTGATTTTATGATTTTTCCAATGTTTGTTAGATTTTGGACGTTTTGTAAAGCGCTTATTGATGGCCGGTGCAGCAGATTCCTTATGGACTTCTGTATTCTTTTACGGAGTATATTAAAGACTATAAAGAGACATACAGTGATTTTTTGTTATTTCTTCTAGAGGGATGGCTGTTGCCTTAATGATTGCAGCAGTGGCTGCCAATTCATTAATGGTTGGAACGTATACTTAGAAATTAAGTACCTGGTTCTAGTCTGACTACGCCACTAACCATGGCCTTGAACACATCCTTCACTCTCTTGGGAGGGAGGCCGTCTACTATATGATTAGGAGCTTGAGATGTGCAGCCAGACTGCCTGGGCTCAAATCCCAGCTCCATCACTTGCTAGCTAAATGCTTTTGGATAAATTATTTTACCTCTCTGTGCATCGCTAAAAGGGGAATAACAATACTGCCTATATCACTGGGCTGTCATGAGTGTTAAGTAAGTTAATTCAGGCAAAGTGCTTAGATGAAAGCCTTCCACAAATTGCATTCCCAATACACATCAGCTGTGATTATTTTGGGGGTTCTTTTTTTTTCCTTGTGTGCAATATGAAGTAGTTGGATTGAGTGACAGATAAAGTCATCAACTAGTTTATTAGGCTGTATACCCTTGGGTTCACTGTTATATTTCCAGGGCCTAGAACCGTGCCTGCCACACAGTTGCTTGCTGATTGAATGACAAAAATTCTGTGTTTCTCCTTATAGGAACTATGTAAGAATCTATTTACAGACATTTATTCTGCAGAAATGTTGCCTCATGAAATTAAAAATATCCAAGTATTAAGATGAACAAATTAAGAACATCAACTATTTATGGAGAACTAACTCTTTTAGTCAGAGTCCAGTCAGGAAAAAGAATGAGTTCAAGCCAGATAGTTCAGGAGAGGTCACTGAACTAATTCCAAGAAGATCAGGAGAGCTAGAAAGCCAGCAGGGGATGGTGAGGCAGCCCAGAGATCAGCCATGACCATGCCAAGGTGGGTGGAAGAAAAATCCAGGGGATGGCACTGCTGCCCAGATGCTGAGGAGCTGGAAGCCAGGGCTGTGGTGGGACGAGCTGTCTAGTGGGACAGATGCTGCCAGACTTACAGGCCAAACAGAGAGTAACCCATCTCCAAACTCCCACCCACTCCTCCCATTGGCCAAATCCACCCAGGAGCTAGCTGGCAAAGGAGGATAAGAATTATAGTTTGCAGAGGTCACTCCCCAGAGTGGTCCAAAGAGGTGCACACAAGGATGGCGAATGGATTTGAGAGCAAACAGGCCCAGGAACAGCACCCCAACCAGGCTGTGTACCAGGCACATTCTAGATGAGAGGCTGGCACACTAGGGTCCACAGGTCAAATCCAGCCCACTTCCCATTTATATAAATAAAGTTTTACTGGAACACAGTCACAACCTACATTATGTATTGTCTATGCTTGTTTTCACGCTACACGGGCACAGTTGATTTGCTGGGACAGAGACCATATGGCCTGCAAAGCTTAAAACATTCATTATGTGGCCTTTTCAGGTTATGTCTAACTTTCACAACCGACTGCCAGGTAAGTATTACTATCCTTCTTTTACAAATGGGGAAACAGGTTCAGAAATTGTACCTGACTTGCCTGAGGATGAGCACGCCAGGCCTGAATGAAACCTACACTTGACCTCTATCCAGTCTGTTACCAGAGTCCAAGAGCTTTCATTGTACCCCCTCTGCCTTCCTAACCTAACCAGGTCATCTCTATGGCTGCCCTTCCTGCCCCACTGAGCCACCCCCCAGCTCCTGCACCTCTGCTGAAGCAAAAATGTGCCTTGATTTGGCATTTCTCTGTGATATGTCTCTGCCCCTTTTTGCCTCTCCATCAAATTCATGGTAGCTGAGGAACTGGAGGTTGTGGGAGTTGGAACGGGCCTTGGGTCATTTCACCGGAGAGATTCAGGAATATTCTGCAGCTTGAGGCTCCCTGTTTGTTAGACCGTCCTTTCCAGGTAGACAGCTGGCCCTTAAGAAGCTCACTCCTCCCCTCTCTCCTTGTCTGCACAGTCATCACAACTAAGCAGTAAGAGCAAAAGATTTGGGAGAACGTCTCTGACATAATGGAAATCAATGTCAAAATGAGATTTGTTTTACAAAATTTACAGTATAGCCAGTTCTTTAGGAATGCTAAAGTACAGCTGTCTGATGAAAAAAAAAAAAAATCCCTCAGAGTGGAATCTTATTGCCAATATTTCTCTGCTTGGCTGGGAGAGTCATCTTAGGTGATGGCATTCATGAGTCAAGCTGTGTTGCTTTTGTGCGCAACCACTACAGCAGGGAGAAGCTGCTGAAATACACATAAATTTATCTTTGCTGAGAGCTGGTTGTGAGGGAGATGTCACTTGCATTTGCTTTGTTCACACAGATGGTGAGAGATTGCATCTCTGGGAAGAACTTAAAGGGGTAAATGGAATGCATGTGAGATTAATGAAATTAGGATTTACATGTGATGACATAAAAAAGGGGCATAGCCATGGCTATGGTGTTATTTGGTATTATTTGACTTAGCATTTAGCCAACGCAGGTATTTTTATAATATAATGAGTACGCTCTCTTGCCTCCATAAAAACTATACTCCTGACCAACTCCTCGTAGGATAACTGACACGAGTGGTGTTTTTTAAAACCATGAGAAAACTCTGCTGGCCACGCAAACCCTCCTTCCGCCCTACTTCACTCCCTTCTCTGACCGTCTGAGGTTTGGAAGGACTTAGCTTGCTTCACAGGAGCTGGCAGAGGGCTGCGGCCACAGGAAGGATTGCAGTGGCACTGTCACCCTTAGTTCAGGCCGCAGGCACTTGCTTCTAAGTGGCTCGGGAGCTCAGGCATCTATTTCTGTCTGGGGGATCCAGGGTAAATTTGTAAACTCCTAGATCCAGAAGTTCACAGGTATTCCATGAGAGCAATATGATGGCATGGGGAAAGTTGGGCTTCAGAGGCTAAAAGATCCCTATTTAAATCCTTTTCTTTACTAGCCAGTCCTCTCATGAGTCTGATTCTTTCCAGGCCTGAGGAGGAGGTTGGGATGTCCCTGTGGTAGGCTGAGTAAAGCCCCCAAGATTATCCAGATCCTAAGCCTTGGAATCCTGGGAATGTTACCTTATGTGGAAAAAGGGTCTGTGCAGATAGGATTAAGTTAAGGATCCTGAGGTGGAGAGCTGATCCTGGATTATCTGGGTGGGCTTCATATAAGAAGGAGGCAGAGGGCTATCTGACACAGAAGAGGAAGTGGGCAGTGTGATAAGGACAGAAGCAGAGGAAGATTTGAGGATGTTACATACCGGCTTTGAAGATGGAGGAAGGGACCACAAGCCAGGGAACACAAGGACTGCTGGTACCACAAGAAGTTAGAAAAGGCAGAAAAATGGGTTATCCCCTAGAGCCTCTGGGGGGAGCATGACCCTGCTGACAACTTGACTCTTGCCCAGTGAAACTGGCTTTGGACTTTTGTCCTCCAGAGCTATAAGAATAAACATGT
>NW_006795104.1:342350-368992 GCF_000442215.2 Lipotes vexillifer | reverse complement strand
GGGCCTCTCACTGTTGTGGCCTCTCCCGTTGCAGAGCACAGGTTCCGGATGCGCAGGCTCAGCGGCCATGGCTCACGGGCCCAGCCGCTCCGCGGCATGTGGGATCCTCCCAGACCGGGGCACGAACCCGTGTCCCCTGCATCGGCAGGTAAACTCTCAACCACTGCGCCACCAAGGAAAGCCCCAAAACATGTGCTGTTTTAAGCCACCTAGTTCGTGGTATTTTTTATAGCAGCCACAGGAAACCAATATAGTCTTCCACTGTGGCAATGGTGTATAAGAATCGTGACAAGGACAGATGGCAAATAAAGCCAGAAAATGATGTCCAAAGCTAGGGGGCAGGATCTGAGGTGACATTGGGGACCGAGTCCAGTAACTGTGAGAATAAACCCACTCACTCTCCCAAGCTTAGGCTGGAGTGTAAGAAGTTGCTCCTGGTGTTGGCGCTTAGTGTCTGGCATAGCTTCTGCCCACCATCCCCTGTTATTCTACCACCATCCTGGTCTCCATCCTGCCCACCTGATTCACAGTCATGGTACTCATGTCAACTGGAACTCAGGTTCTGGGATGGTGGTGAGGGGCACACCTTTCTGGATCCCATGTCCCTGATCAGGAACTGACTTTCACCCAGTTTGCCCCTTCCCTGCTGGGGAGTACAGATCAGAGTGAGTGGGAGATGGTTGGGTAATTTTCAGGGAGGAAGCCCTTCAGGAGAGCCTGAGGACCCAGGGAGAGGAAGAAGCTATGGTGGAGGAAAAGTCAACTCATGTGGCCTTAAGCTTAGGCTATTGCCTGTAAGCTAAAGAGATCTACTGCCCACCTCCTCACCCTAAGAGCTCTGAAGTTGTTTCCACAGAACTTGAGGGAGGCTTGTCTAGGACAACAGCTTCTCTGTCTGCAGGAGCAAGCTTGGCAGGTGAGAGGCCTGATGGGGCTTCAGATCCCCATTTGGGCAGTCTAGATGAATGGTCAATGTTAAGACTGATTCACAGAGTTCTTGGGGCTTTGGAGGAAGGTCACACACATACATACACTCATACCCCTCAGGGCTGCTTAGTGTATGAACTTCAGTCTCCCGGGGAACAGAGCCCCAAAGAACCATCAGCACAGTTAAACACAACAGCCACCAAAGCAGCAATAATCATAACAAAAGGTCCATTTTTCTACCTTCCAAGAAGTGTCAAAGACCTTTGCAAGAAACTTTGGATACTTACTCATATGCTCAAGGCTTCTGGTCATCTCTTTGCTTGAGGAGATAAGGAACATCCCTAGAGAGAAGGCAGCCTGAAGTCAGGGAGAATCAGGCAGACAAGTTAGGCCCAGGACTTTGGGCCTAAGAGCGGCATGGCATCTGCAGCCCAATTGTCTCCTGGCCCAGCCTGGAAGTGGAAGCTGGAGGATGGAAGAGTTAGGATGAATGGTAAAACCTCCTTCCTGCAGCCCACCTGCCGGTTTCATATAGAATCAAAGCCAGTGTTGCTTCACCAGGCTGTCCAAGGGAGATCCAGGACAGCTGGGCTGGGAGATCCAGGACAGCTGGGCTGGTGGTTCTAAGTCTGACCTGAGGCAGCGAGATGATCCTCAGCCAAGGAGAAAAGGGTCATTCATTCACAAGTAGTCACAGCCCTGTTGTTAGGACAATGAGCTCTCCTCATACTGGGCTAGATGGTGTTGAATCTGAGGACAATCATGCTCCCCTTGTTGAGCTGAGTGAGGATATCAGATACAGCCTTTACCGGTGGGGAGACTGCACTGAAAGTCAGCATCCACTACTTTTGTCCTCACCCCATAGCCTGAGGTCACAGATGTCCTCTCCAGATGGAGTGAAAGAGCAGAGAAAGACCCCATCAACATGCAGTTTGCAAGATGATAGCAAGAAGAAATGAGGAGGGGCAGAGAATCCCAAGGAAGTGGGACCCCAGACTTGGGGGTACTTAGAAAAGGGGACTTCGCAGAAGAATGTGGGGTTGGCACAAGTCAGGAAAGAAGGTGCCAGCATTGGGCATGTTCCTTTAGAAGGTCTCAGGCTACCAGACCTTCCCCTGAGGGATCCAAAATAATGGCATGTTCAATAAAGCTTCAGTGTTTGTTTTCCTACACTGAGATCCATTAGACTCCTTAGTAAAGAACCCCACATACTTGCACATGATTGGTTAAGATCAGGCGGGTGAGGCTAAGACCAGGGACAGCAGTGGCAGCCCAGTTTTCTTTAGAGGGTTCTGGCTGGACAGGTTTAGAAACGGAACATTCTCAGGCCAAGAGGAGCAGAGAAAGACCGAATTCCCCAATTATTACCCTGTCTTGGTAAGGCATATCCTTTGAGACTGCAAAGGAGTGGCCTTGTCATTCTCTAGCTACTACCATTTCACTGAAAATGCTGCAAAACACTGAGCACAATGCCATGCATGGCCAGGAGGCCATGCTGCAAATTGGTTAAGTGCACGGACTCTGAATTAAGATGGCCTTGGTGTGGAGCCTGGTTCTGCTACTCAGTAGCTGTGAGACTGTGGGCAATTAACCCAACTACCCGTGACTCACTTTCCTCACTTATTGAGTGGTACTAATCGTGCTATTTCCTCATGGAGTTCTTGGGAGGATTGAGACAATGCATGCAAAGTACTTGGCCCAGAACTTGGCGGTATTAGATTCCTATGGCTGCTGTAACAAATACCCGCAAACTTAATGGCTTAAAACAACACAAAGTTAGTGTCTTACAATGCTGGAGGTCAGAAGTCTGAACTGGGTCTCACTGATCTAAAATCAAGGTATCAGCAGGGCTGCATTCCTTCTGGAGACAGAGGGAAAATCCATTCCCCTGCCTTTTCCAGCTTCTTAAAGCAGGCTTCATTCCTTGGTTTGTGGTCCCTCCCTCTATCCTCAGAGCCAGTAATGCAGTATCTTCAGCTCTATCTATGACTCTGATGCTCCTGCCTCCATCTTTCACTCTTTTGATTACACTGGGCCCACGCACAGAATCCTGGAGAATCTCTCCATCTCAAGATCCCAATTTAATCAAATCTGCAAAGTCTCTTTTGCCATGTAAGGTAATATGGTCACAGGTTCTGGAGATTATGACTTTTGAGGGACCATTATTGTGTGGCCAGCACATTGGCTTAAGTTGAAAGCATAATATATATTGGCCACTCCTGTTTTTTGTACACCTCAACTGAATGTAAAAGTAATAAGTGGAGGTAGGAGTGCTTTCTCCTTTGATCTGAACACTGCTGGGCTTTGGTGCCTTGAGGACGACAACCCACCACAGAGGCTGTGGAAATGGCAGCAGTGCTGTGTTATAGGGGATTGTCTCTAGCAGAGGTGTCCCTGGTGTTCCCAAGGGTTGTGTTACTGCCCACGGAGGAGGCAGAAGTAGTTTCTGGTAGAAACTGTGAAAACTAGCAGGCATGCCAGAGATGGCGATGCTAGACAGAAGCACTGATTCCCAGCAGGCCCAGCCACGGTGTCTGGTGGGAGGCAGCTTGATGACAGACTCCAGAAGCAATGGCCAAGTGTGGTGCCCTTGCTTTCCCATAGCTTTACAGACTTTTATTGTCTCAGAGTAAGAGAAGAGGGAAATAATTGCTATGTAGTGAATGCCCAGACTTCTTGCCAAGCACAGGTTTATCCCCACTGGTCATGCCAAAAATAATGGGAAAGGCTTTGTAGAGGCTGGAACTCCTGCAGTAGCAGGTAGGGGCAAGAGCAGATTAGAAAAGCAGATTCTTACTCTTAATATGTGTATTGAGCATATCATTTTATTTTGATGCTTTGACATCTTGGGGCTTGCTGACACTGGAAGAGACTGTCCCTCCTGGGATTATCTAATTCCCAGAGACAGCAAACAACTCACTGGAAGAGTGTCTTTCATATGCAAAGTAGCCAGTTTGAAGCCCATCCCCCAAGCACCTCCTTCATCAGGTTCTCACAGGGCTGTCACACTCAGGCAACTAGCTCCCTGCGCTAATCATTCCTAATCATACCAGACAACTTGGGATGGACTCTCCATACCAGAGCTCACTGAAATTTTTCAGATTAGCTAACCTAAATCTGCTTACCCTGCCTCTCCCTTTCCTTTCCATGGAAAGCACAGTAAAGTCTCTTGCCCACCATCTCCTCTCTCTGCTTCTCCCTCCTGACTGATCCTGGTGCTTCTCCATGTGGCCCTGCATGGCATGGCCTGCCCCCTCCTCTTGGCAACTATGAGTAGCAAGCTCTCTTTTCAGTGGCAGTTGTCTCCTAATATTTTGGCCTCCTCATACCCGAATAATGATAAAACCTACATTTTGAAACAATACATGCCCATATTTAATTCTGGACTGGCGTGGCCAAGGAAACCCCAGTTATATAAGCCTAGCTCTTAGCCCAGTGCCGAGCACCTTAGAGGAGCTCTGGAAATGCCTGACCTCATTGCTCCTTTCTCTCCCTTTCCTTGACTGTGACCTCATTGACTTGCTCTAGATGCTCTAATCTTTCCCAGCAGCCTCATTCTTTACACCTTTCGGGTTATGCTGGCTTCGTTCCTCTTCCCAGAGAGCTGTCTAAGCACTCCTCTCCCCTTGCTGTCCCACTTTGAGAGGCTGAGGCTGAGGTCACAGTGCGGCTGGTGCATCAGCATTTGCATTGCTTAGGCAGTCAGAGCCTGAGCTAGCACTCTTTCCATCCCCCCATGAGCAGCGATCTGATCGCTGATCAGTACCCTGATCCTGGAAACAGCATGCTCTTCCTCTTGAACTTGGTCCAGACATTGCACACATGAAACTTTAGAGGCCAGTTTCAGCTCCTTCATTGGGGCAGCTCTGTAGGTGATCATCCAATTTTCTTATGTTGTTCATCTATTCCTACCTCACCTCCCCATTCTGCTCAGTCTAGAACTTACCTCTTGGGTTTATCACTCCTCATTAGAACCTTCTCCAGAAAAGGTGCCGTGGGTTGTCTGAGTTTCCCCTGAAAGCTGAGCCTGAGAATGGTAGTTTATTTGGGAGTGACTTCTAGAAGCCAAAGTGTGGGAGTGAGGAGTGAGTTGGAGAAGGAGGAAAAGCCAACAAACAGAGAATGTGAAATCAAGTTGGTCACCACTGTGGGCAGCGAGGGTCAGTCCCCTGTGGGCCTCTGGGGAACTGTGTACAATGCACCTTGGAATTGTCCTTCTGAATGTCAGGAGCCTGGGACACTTATCCACCAACTCCTGTGACCCATTGGCAGAGGGTTTCCGAGGGGGGTGTTAACTCCTCCCTACTTCTGGGGTGAGCCTGAGCCTAGGCTTAGTGGTCCTCCAGGGCTTAGGAGAAAGGCTGGAGGCAGAAAAGCAGGGAGGCCCTTGAGATGAGACTCAAGATGCAAAGCTGGCAGCACGCATAGAGCTGTCCACCTTAGGTGTTCTAAAACCAAGAGGGCTTATAAAAGGTGTCCCACAGAGGATGGAAGTTAAACCAGTCAGCATTAGCTTTGGAAAAGGAAAAAGAAAAAAAAGAAGCTGTAGACAGAGACAATGAATATCTTAGCAGCAACCAGGGTGGACAGATGGTGGAGACTCCTACCCATAATACTTTGGCACAGGGTAAGATCTTGGATTTTTAGATGACTTTCAGGAAGGGGGAAGGAAAACTAAAGAAGGACTAAGGGTAAGTTTCCTGCCAGCCTGGTGAAGAGGGGGCTTGAGGCTGACAATTTCGCTGACATATAAAACAAGGAGTTTTTGGACTTAGGTGCATACCCACTACACAAACATTTATTGAGTGTTTACTGTGTGGCAGGCATCATGCTTGACATTGAGAATACAAAAATGACGAAGACATGCCCCTTTGCTTCAAAGGTGCACACATCCAGTCAAAGGGGCAGACGTATAAGATGAGGAAGCTTCAAATATACATGTAATATAAATGTATAATAATAGGTATCTATGGGTATTATGGAGCCTAAGAACAGGGGTGGAGGGGTGAGTGAAGAGAAGGGTTCTTGAAAGAGAGGATGTTCAAATTGAGCCTGAAAAGATGAGTAGGAATTATCTATCTGGAGGATGGATGGGAGAGGTGGGAAGCTGTATAGGCCAGTGAGAAGAGCATGAGGAGAGAGTCAGAGGGGTGTGTGTTAGTTTTCTATTGCTGCATAACAAATTGCCACAAATTTAGTAGCTTAAACTGACCCATATATTTATTATCTCACAGTTTCTGTGGGTCAGGACTCCAGGCACCACTTAGCTGGATTCTCTGCCTCAGGTTGTCACCCTGCTGCAAAAAACAATCATGCAACTTTCATGGTTCAATGGTGAGACTATAGGTAAAACAAAACAAAACAAAACAAAAAAACCCTGTAATATATAATCTCTGCAGCCCATTTTGATAAAATACTTGGTTAATTTACTCCTTTCCTGGCCTCTGCCCCCCACCAGAAACTGTGGTTCAATATCACTTTTCGTGTTTTGGAAGGAGGTAAACTTTAACTGAAATGCATGACTCTGACCCTGGAGACTGCATTCTCATTAATTTCTCCTTTTCATAAGATTTAAAATGTTTCCATCTGAGAAGTAATCATATGAACATGATGTTGACACTTTCCCAAGAAATGGCCAATACCAACAATAGCTCAGGAATGCAGATTTTGACACAGCTGAATTTGACGATTTGCATGTCTTGAGAAATTGTTGGAATTTTCTGCTGAGGCATTGGAATCAAGAGGGCACAGCTTCATGGATTTACCTGAAATTTATTTGTAGCCTGTCCAACATACTGATTCCAAAGGGACTCAACATCCTCATAGGTTGTTATCTTCTCAGCATCTTTCATTGAACCTGTCCCCAAGCTAGCTCTGGAATCCAGGGCTCCCAATAAGGTTCAATGTGACGTTGTAATCTTAGGCCCGATTAGCCTAAAATTGGATTTACACAGTGTTTAGGAGGAGAGCGTTGGGGTCCCGACTTTTCTGGAGCTGTGCACTTTGGAATTGCCCAGAAGACTCTGTGCATTCTTCAGCCCTAGAAGTTGCTGTGCTTTCCTGTGTTGAAAGTTGCATTCTGAAAGAAGACCTTTAATCACAGGCTCCAGCTCCTCTATGGTAATTGCTCTAAGCAAGTTTTTTATTGGAATTTTGCTAGGAAATTCTCCATTTTATCTAACTTTTCAAACTCATTGCCATCAATTTTCACAGAATATTCTCTTATGATTATTTTGGTCTTTTCTGTATCTGTGATTATATCTCATTTCTCAACCCTAATTTTAAATAATTTTTCTCTTTTTCCCTAATCAGGCTGAGAAAGGTTTACCTTGTTTATTGGTCTTTTCAGAAAATGAGATTTTGTTTTTATTTCTCTTTTCTCTTTACTTTCATATTTTCTATCTCTTTTTCTTTCTACATCCAGTTAATTGTATTGCTTTTTAAAAAAAATTTATTAAGATGAACCCTAAGTATCTTTAATTTTAGTCTCTGAAACTATTTAAGGCTATAATCTTTTTCTAAGAACAGCTTTTGCTGCATCCCCAAAATCTTTGTTCTAAGGTAGTCTCATTTTAATGGCTTCCTAGATAGCTTTAAATATCAGTTTTAATTCATCTTTGATACAAGGATTGGATACAAGTGTTTCTCAATTTACAATGGTTGAAATTATTATTATTATTATTATTATTATTATCAAGCTTACAGTTGTGCATGTGACCTCAACAACTCTTACTTTTATTTTTTTATTTTTACTTTTTTAACAACTCTTACTTTTAAAAATTTATGAAGATTTTCTTTATGGCCAAGTATTTGATTTATTTTGGGAATACAAATAAGCATATTTTTTCTATTCAGGGATGTGAGTTCTTATATATGTGCTAATTACTCTATATACTCACTTATCTTTTGCTTTCAAGGTGTGCCCTGAAAAGGTACATTAAAGTACCCTACTCTTTGCATTTCTGATAGTTTTTGACATATAATTAGCAACAATGTTGTATGCAGTCTGAAAAACTTCAAACAAATAAATTATATAAGCAAGGCCATGAATTTATTGTAATCCAAGATGCCTGGCAGAAGCAAATGTAAATCTCTGGGCTACCATAGCTTCAAAGCAGGTCTCAAAGAATTCACATATATAAATTCAAGGAACTTGGGTTCAAGGAAACAAAACCTCATAAATAAAAGCAGGAACCAAGATTGTTAGACACAACAGAAAAAGTAAGTGTATTTAATATTTATTCACAAATACTTATTGTGTCCACTAAGTGTCAGGTACTATTTTAGGTACTAGAGATATCATAATGAAAAAAACCAAAATATATCTCTGCTTTTAATCATATACATTCAAGTTAAATGTCTCAACTATATAGTCTTTGAAGGTAAGAGGTGCTGTAGAGGAAGATAAAGCAGGGAGTGGGTATAAGGAAGATGACATTTAAATAAAAACTTGAAGGAAGTGAGGAGGTAAGGCATGCATATTTCTTGTAGTCAAGTGAAAACATTCTACAGAGAGATCAGTCAGAGCAAAAATTTGGATATGGGGGTATACTTGGAATAGAAGGGAGTCAGGATGGCTGAAAAGAAATTTAAAAAAGAGAAAGAAATACTATGGAAAAAGAGACTATTAAGATCAGTAAAGAGATATAAAATGAGCCAATTGAAACTTCTAAGACTGGAAAAAAAATCACAGTTAATATGTAAGAGGCATTGGCTGGTTTAAACATCAGATAAGACACAGCTGAAGAAAAAATAAGTGAACAGAAATAGAGCTGAAGGAATTCTATAGAATGCAGCAAAAAAAAGACAAAGGAATGGAAAACGTGAAACAGGTCTAAGCTATGTTTAAAGAGAATTCAAGAAGGAGAGAAGGAAGGGAATGAGATAGATTTAACATTCAAAACCAAAAAGCCATACTCAGTACTTTGAGAATTGAAAGCACCAATTCTCAGTTTCAGGAAGCCCAATAAATCTGAATTCAGATAAATAAAGAAAAATCCATATCTAGAACCAACAGAAAGGACACCAGAAACAAGTAAAAAAAATCAAAAGAAGGCAATGAAAAGAAAAGAAAAATCAGCTACAAAAGAATGACAGTTCAACTTACCGCTGACTTCCATAACAGAAGTCATAGACTATAAAATAATATTCGTGAGTGCTGAATCTATATCTAGTGATATTCTATGCTCTATATTCTATATCTAATGAAACTGTTTTTCAAAGTTAAGGAAAGCTAGTTTCAGATAAACAAAAATTGTGTTTCTACCCACAGATGTCTGTCTGTAAAGAAAATTTGGAAATGTCTATTTTAGGGAAAATTAAATTGATCCCAGGTAGAAGATCTGAGATTCAGGAAGGGAGGAAAAACATATAAACTGGTAAATACAAAAGTCAATGTAAACACATACTGATTGGGTAACATTCATGATGATTTGTGGATTAAGATAATAGAACATAAACACTGATTAAGAGTGGCATATAAGTCAATTGTAAAGGTGATTAAAGTTAAGATATTCTGGAGTTCTTGGATTCTTTGTGACAAAGGTGAACATAGTGATCAATTTTGGATTTTTTAGGTTAAATTTTCATGTTAAAAGTTTAGGGAAATCACCTCCCCTCAAAAAAGAAAGAAAAAAAGTCTTTTATAATTTTCAAATTACTAGAGTGAAAAATTGAAATGAGATAAAAATGGAGTCAATATAAAAAGGGTCAAGACAGAAAACAGAGAAAAAAAGAGAAAAATTAGAATAGGCAGCACAAAACCAAATGATAGAAATAAATCCAAATACTAATGTCAATAGTTAATGTCAATGGAAAATCAATCTGATAAAAGACAAAGATTATCAGATTGAATTAAATATCTTTATGCTATTAATAAAAACATAAAATTAGGGACAAAGAATGTTGAAAGTAAAAAGATGGAAAAAACATGTACCAAGTAGGTAGCAATGATAAAAGCTGGCATAATTATATTAATAAAACAATATTTAGCAGAATAAAATGAGTCACTACATAAATATACAAGATTCAATGCACAGGAGATTTAAAATTTAAGACTTGTATACTTTTAGTAAAATAGCCACAACACATCTAAAGTGAAAGCTGATAAAAGTACAAGGAGTAAAACACAAATTCATCATCATGGTGCGTGATTTTCACTCACCAATGTTAGTAATAAAATGGATCTTTTAAAAGCCAATAAACATATAGAATGTTTGAATAGTACAATTAAACTTTATCAGATTTTATAATTAACTCCAAAACACACATTTTTAAATGCACATATGAATAATCTGTGAAAAACAATCACCTAATAGACCACAAAACACATCTTAACAAATTTCAAAAGACTGACAACATATAGAGCATGCTATCTGACCACAAAATAAATGTTTTTGTTATCTGTTTATACACAAAAATGATGGGTAGGAAAACTCATAAGTGTGGAATTTTTAAAAATTACTAATTAACCCATGAGTAAAAAAGGAATCATAATGTAAGTAAGAATGTATATGGAACAAAACATTAGTAAAAATACTGAAGCTTATCAGATGCAACTAAACTAGGATTTGGAGGTAAATTTAAAGCCATATATTTGCATTTAAGAAAAAACGGCTAAAATTAATGAGGTAAGCATTCAGCTTAAGGAATTAGGACAAGAATAATAGAATAAACCCAAAGGCAGTAGAAGTATACATTGAAAACACAGACAGACAGGCAGAATCAAGAAGGCCAAAACAGGATTTTTTGTAAATACTAATAAGATTGACAAAACTTCAGCAAGAGGAACAAGAAAGAAAGGAATAAGCTGAATAAACAAAATATGAAAAAAAAAACATATTACAGATGTGTCAGAGATTAAAAAAATAATGAGAAACTATTATGAGCCAATTTTATGACAAAAGAAGTTAAAATGTTAGGTGAAGTGAACAAATTCTTAAAAATATATATGTAACTTATTGCAAAAGATTAAAAAAGGAATGGAAAATGGGCATAGTCCTATAACTATTAACTGATAGTTTAAAAATCTGCACTTTAAAGAAAGCAGCATGCCTAGATGATTATACAGGGAAGTTCTCCCTAACACTCGAGGAATGGAAAATTTCAGTCTTACGTGAACTTTTCCAAAGAATGTAGAAATGAGAGCACTCTGCGACTCATTTAAAGAGTCTAGCATAATTTTGATCCCACATCAGAAAAGGAATTAAAAGAAAGGAAAAGCACAGGCTATTCTCACTCCTGAATACAGATACTGAAATTCTTCTGCAAAATACTAGCAAACTGAATTCAACATACATAGAAACACAATATCTCATGACCAAGTGTAGTCTGTGATAGGCATGAAAGTTTGATTTAATGTTAAAAATTTATTAATGTAATTCACTACATTAATAACAGAGAGGGCAAAACTATTTGATCATCTCTGTGGATGTAGAAAAAAACACTTGGTAAAATTTAACATCCATTCATGATAGAAACCTTTAACAAGCTAAAGAATGAAAGTTTTCTACCTCATAATAGGTAACTACAAAAAGCTTTCAACAAATCTCACACTCAGCGGTGACGAAGGGAAGAAGAAAGGGTGTAAGCAATTGTTGCTTTTTTCTCTAATGTGCTCTTAACCTAGCCAGAGTATTATGGCAATATAAGGAAATTAATGCATAATAAATAGAAAGGAAGGAAAAAATTGTAGGATTGCTTATACCTTGCGACCAAAAGCCAAAATTAAGCATACTCCAAAATCTATTGGAATGAGCAATGTAATCTGATTGGTTTTTCTTCTGTGTTCACTTATGGCTTTAAACCGTAGAGCAGGGTTTCTTAACCTTGACACCATGGACATTGTAAGCTGGATAATTCTTTGTTGTGCATAATTCTCTGTCTTGTGTGCTGTAGGATGTTTAGTGGCATTCCTGGCTTTTACCCACTAGATGTCTGTAATACCCCCCGCCCCAGTTGTGAGAACCATAAATGTATCCAGACATTGCCAAATGTCCCCCAACAAATTGCCCCCCAATTGGGAACCACTTCCCTAGAGAAACATCCACTATGACATCCAAGTAGACCCTGTCTCTATAGACATTTTATTCACGTGATACCATCGGTTATCACCTGCCTATATCTCTCACACTCAATGAAACACAGCGTCGTTTAAGCCATCTATCCAAATAAAATTTTCTTGCAGCTATTTTCTGTTTATTTCTCAAGTTTATGCTCTTGAAGGCTGCCACTGAGCCCTCTACCTATGATTGTGAAAGCCGAGGCAAATGAGTTTCTGTTATGGGAAAGCTTGTGCCTACAACTTCTGGCTGTGGCTAATTTATTCTTGGCACACTTCAGCGTGCCTGACTCATAGGAAGGATGCCACAAGAGGAGATTCATGGGTGAGCCTAATCTTTTTAACCCAGAAAGGCTGTGATTTACGACTTCTCCCTTGTCACCAGGAGAAACAGTTAACAATTAGATGCTCAGAACCCTTTGAACAAAGAAGGTGAGTGGAGGCTTCAGATCCTTCAGGTGGCAGGGAGGGGGCATGGTGTGGCAATCTGGGGCCGTTGGAAGCTAGGAAATGCACCTGCAGTGGAGAGGACTGGTGGGATGTGCGCCCTGTGTTGGAGACAGGTTTAGTGCAGGTCATAAATATTGGGAATCCCATGTAAGATGATGTCATGCAGGGAGAGCCAGACCACCGTCACCCCAGTTCCCAGGGAGCTTGGTATATGATCTTCAATAGCTATATAAGAAAACAACAGCAAGCACCGGTTTATTCACATCTACCATGTGCCAAACCTTTGAAGAAGGGACTGTTTCCCTATCTCAGTTAGGACTCTTGTTATAAGCAACAGAAGACTCAAATGGTTTAAACCATAAGAGAATTTGTTGTCTCTCGTCGCTGTAAAGTTCTGAGGCGGGGTAGCTGCCTCGTCCTCAGGCTGGTAGCCAAGTGTCCCACATCGGTTGGTTCCTGGGGCCACATGCGTCCTCATCCGTAGCTTTTCTTTCCTCCATTTGCAAAACAGATGTCCACTTAGGACACCAGTTCGTTCTGGATCAGTCCCTGTGATGAGGGTGATGCCTTGCTCTGACCTGCCTGGGCCCATCTCTGAACCAGTCACTGTGATGGAGCTGGGGGTGGAGATAACCCCTCTCAGCCCTCACGTCTTCTCCACAGAGTGTGGGCTAGATGCTGGTGAGTGGACTGGGATGCCCACCACCCCACAGACTGGGTTGAAGGGACTGTTGCACATGGAGGTCTGGTCATTTAAGGTTGATTAAAAGAACTATGACAACTGCAGAGCAAAGCCCTCCTCAGACTTCTGTAGCTCTCAGCAGGGGTCTGTGGTGGGGTTTGAGGCAGGGGTTGGAACAGCCCAGCCTGGGTAGGCAGACCTCAAAAACCAATATAGTTGTACCCTCTGCCAGCTCTGGGTCTGTTTGTCCTCCCCCTCTTTCCTCATCCTTCTATTGCTCTGCATCGCAAGAGGACAGATGTCCAGAGGCTGCCTTTCCCAGGCTCTGAGGTCACTCGTCTTCTAGCTGGGTTTGCCGATGGGAGGTGCCAGCAGGAGATGGGAGGGTAGAAAAAAGGGAGAAGCCAACGTATCTCCTCCCACTGTGTGCCTCAGGCAGCATCCAGCAGCAGTGATGTCTCCTCTGAGTCCGTGGCTCTAAATCCCACTGTGTCGTTCTAGGCCTGCTGTGGGTCCAGAATCCTCTCAGCATCCCTGCCCCATGGGTCCTGGTACCACTTCAGCTGGTCCCTCCAGCCAAGGTGTGGCAACATCTCCCTGTGGTTCCCAATCTCTGGGTCGCACCACTATCTTCCTGTGGCTTCTCAGCTCTTCCATTCTCTTCCATCCCCTGTGTCACCAATACACTTGGCTTTAAAAACTTAAGAGAGTTTCCTCTTTTCCTGGTTGTTCCTAACCCAAGCCTTGAATTTTTTGCCAGCCTAGTGTGGTCTGGGGAAGCAAGGGTTACCAAATTCAGCTGAGACATCCAGGATGTTACTGACCCAACCTCTACACTTCAGTAAGCAGCTTCCTGTTGGAAATTAAAATACATCTCCTTTATTCTTTCCCTTGACCCAACCTCTACACTTCAGTAAGCAGCTTCCTGTTGGAAATTAAAATCCATCTCCTTTATTCTCTCCCTACCCCATCTTTGGAGTCAGGGGTTGAGGGGATGGTGTCCTTGGGGATGAAGCATTGAGATTGTCAGTAGCAATAATGACAACTGATGAAACGTTTAGGTCTGATTTACAGGTAATGCTGGATTTGCATTAGTGTAGTAGGTTTAAAATAGCATCCATGCATTAGTTGATATTCAGATTTAATGGAAAAATAATGACTGCATTAAATCAGGTTTTATTGTTATGGAGGGTTTTAATTTGGCAGGACCATTTTCCTTTTGTGATCTAGAAAGTGCTCAGTTGAGGAAGGTGGGGCTTTCATTCTGCTTCTTGACCTATATCCATCCTGCGCTCACCCAGAAATGATTGTACCTTTCAAACAGGTTAAACTTTTTCTTTCCTTTAAATTTTTTTTTTTCCTCAGAAGGTGGTTTTCACTTATTAAACCCGTACAGATTCATTTAAAAGTAATAAAAATTAAACAAGTCATTGTTCTTCCTTGCTTTATGAAATGGAGTTTCCATTGTGGGTTCTTTTCTTTTTAAAGAGGAAATGCATCATTAAAGTCACTGCATTATTTATCAGAGAAGCTAATGAAATCATAACTGCAGTAACTGTAGGCATGCTGCCCAGCGCTGGTTTGAAACACTGCCTATAAAACCCCAGTTAATCACCGTGGGACCAATGCCTTTTATACTTCAGCTCGTGAAACCAAAATCATTGCAGTGTTTGTGTAAAGGCCTCAAAATTCGTAACTCTTATCAAGGTAAGAAAGTCACAGTTATGGGATGATGGTGAGTTTGGGTCAGAATTTGCTAGCCAGAGGCAGGAGCAGAGTAGATTTTAATGGGACTTCACAAGATGTTGAAAAGATTGCCTGTCAGCTTGCTTGTCTCTTGTTGCAATGTTAACTGTTAATTTATTGATCTTTCCCCCTGCCTAGGTCGGCTGTCATCACAGGGATAAAAGCACTAGCTGCAGAGAGAGAAGATACCATGGCAAACACACGGACCAGTCCACAATTTTACGAAGCGGGCAGCTGACGCTAACGATGGAAGTGACTTGCTGAGAGCCGGGTGAAAAGCCGGGTCCTTCCTGCTTATCTCACTGCCTCCCTCCTGGTGGGGTGGCCTGCCTTGGGACCAGGGCTTCAACATTCCGAGAAGGTCTGGGAGCCACAGGGCTAAAAGGAACCCAAAGAGGTGATCTTTCCTGGGCCCGCAGCGAGTTGACCTGAACCTCTCTGTCTTCCAATGCCAACAACCCCCCTCCCCGCTGTCCTCCCATCCATGTCCCTGTGTCTGTCCTTTCTTCTCTCCTTCACTCCTCATCTCATGCTGAGAAGCATGAGGCCTGGCAGATGGATTTTCCAGGCATGAGCACAAACCCAAGCATCTGGGAAGGCCCTTAGGCGAGCACTGGAGGCCCTCCAGCATCCCACACAGGCTGCTGGTGGCTGTGGCTGGGGAGTGGGCTGGGGTCTCAGTGCTCCCCATCTAGCATTAGGGCTGGCTTTCTAGAGGGGACAGAGACAAGGTCAGGCCATTGACATTTCTTTATTTCATCTGACATGACCAGATATTTAGGCTAGAATGCACACAATTCTACATAGTCTTATAGCCTCTGTTTAGTCCATTATTAGCTCTTTGCTTGACCTTTGGGGTCGCACACCCTGGAGCACCCCTGGCCTATTTCCCCACTTCATACTCTCCTGATGATGACATCCTAGGGTCCTGGGGTGGACACCTGACCCTAGCCAGACCAAGGAGGGCCTTCCTAGGTCATTTGGACTTGGGACTCATTTTAGGATCTGTCTCTCTCCAGGCCGTGAGTGAAGTGTAGGTATAACATCTGGGAGCTCTTAGAGACCTTGTTTAGAGGGTCAACAAAAGAAAAAAAAAAAAGATCTGTGGAGGCAAATAGAGTTGAAAGATGGCCTGAGTGTGCTTGGTTCCCTTAGCTCCTGAGGCCCAGCTGCAAGCACCTGCCCTGAGTGCAGCCTGGGGGTATGACCTTCCCTAGATTCTGAACTGAGACCCAATGCGTTTTCTCCTATGCTCTTGATCTAACTGAGTATCTGTCACCGGAACAACAAAGGGCCCTAAGTTTAAACTTCAATCGATTGATTGATTGCTTCATTCATTCATGGGTGTAAATGCCCATTCAGGAATGTTTATAAGTACCTACTAAGTGGCACCTTTTATGGGTTCTCCCGTCCATATCTTGTTCACCTTACCCACCTTTCCATATTTGCCTCTTTACCGTATAGGTTTTTTTCATGTCAGATAGACAGGGAAAATGATTTTTAACAGCTATTTTAGTTTAGATAAGTTGTAAAGCAGACTTGGTGAGGGGGGTTCTGGAGGATGGGTTTCTGACAGGCCTTAAGAGGACTCGGCTGCAGCTTTGTGATCGAGTGATTAAGTAATCTGTCACCAAGCTTCGTGGTATATTTATAATTTTCCGGAAGCTACCAAAGAATGAGAAGACCTACTCCTTTTTCTCAAGATGCTTACAGTTAAGGAAGTGGGAAAGAATCAAGATAAATGTGAGGGACTTGCAAATAAGGAGGAGAGATATATGTAAGGGAAAATGAATTGGACTGCTTGAGGAATGTTGGCATAAAGAAGACCAGTTTGCACTTTAACAGCACTTCTCCTTCAGAGATCTCAAGGTATATGACAAATACTGCTTACCATGGCTCACCATCCTTTGGGTACCAGAGATTTGGAATAAGGAATAACCAGGGGCCAGAAAGGATGGGAAACATACTTAATAGATGTTCCAGGAGGAGTTAGGTAAGAGAGTATAATTACCTGTACTGGAATTGGGCTACAATACCAGAAGTGAATGAGCTATCAGACTTCTGATGCAAGGAGGTGATACAATCACTCTGTCAGCTCACACATAAAGGAGTATGGAGGTTGGTTTCATTGCCCATCTCACCGCATATATTTCTTATACTATTATGCATGAAAATGTTTTATTTTTGAATTTCTCAAAAATCACTATTTCCAAGCTAGATGTTTCCTGCCAAGCCTGCATCCGATCCATCTTTTCGACATCATCTGCAGGCATCTTCCCACTTGCCCCAAACTCCTGACCTTTCCCTCTTGTGCTGCCCTGAGCCTGCATAAGTGATGAGTAAGGGAATCTGTCCCCGCCGGGACTTCAGAGAAGACAGAAGATTAAGTATTCTTCTTTGCGTCCTTCCCCTTTCCCTCCTTCCCTCATTTCCGACTTGGACTTCTCATAACCTTTCCAGGTGATGCCTCCTTCCACATCTTTCCCCATCTCCCTTCTCTTCCCAGTTCAACAGTCTCTGAAGACTTGGAGAAACTCAGGTTGATTAGAAAGGCCAGGTCCGACTGGATTGCACTCAGACCTGAGTCCTTTAAGCAAATCTAAGTGAAGTGGACACAAACTTCACAATTCTCAAGTTCAGCAGTACATAATGGAGTCTTTTCTTGGTAATAAAATTTTAATTTCTGTTCTTAAGCTTCCATTTTTTCTGATACAGAAAAATGGATTCTCATTACTTGAAGGTAAACTGTCAACTTTTGTAATTTCTCAATCCCTTCAGGTTAAAAAAATTAGCTACTTTGGGGATTCCCTCCCCCGCCTTTTAAAAATAAACTTTATTGCTCCTCAGGTTGGTGTCAAGGTTTAGGAAGGGGACCGCTTACTCAAATGTCATTAGGTCACTCCCTGGCCTCTATCTGGTAAAGTTCTCTGCTGCCAGCCCCTGACGTGTACCTTGTGTTACCTGGTCTTTAGAACTGGCCACTTCTGCCCAGTGGCCTGCTGAGCTGTTGCCTTGGGCTTATCACATGCTTGGTGGGTAGTTGCAAGGGAGAAGACTCCAGTTCTCACTCATACCACATTTTTAGTTCTCTTCTTTTATACCTGAACCCCTAGCTTTTGAGCTTTATACTTAAGAATTAGATGCCTCTGATCTATTTTCTTTCTGACCCTCGAAGCTCTCCTCACACGCTCCCTGGGAAAAGGATAGGTATAGGTTTGTAGCCCCAGGGATGGATGTTGGGAAAAGGGAAAAACCATCCTAGTTCATGTCTCAATGTATCATCTCTCCAAATAAGCCAAATTCTTTGACTGGATATATTTTGAGTGCAAGGTAAAAAATGAAGAACTTACTAGAAATCATTTGCATTAGTCAAAGCTTTTAAAAAGGCATAGTATAGAACTTCTTATTTTCTTATAAGAACCAGTAGGATGTGTGTGTAGGGGTATAAGTAGGATCAGCTGAAGTTACCAGTGTGTTCCGACGAGAGAGGCTACGCTTGGAAATCAAGGTTTTCCTTCGTTACAAGCAGAAAATCCCATCTCATCAATTATCAGCCCATTATCACAGGTGAAATGCTAGACCAAGGTGACAAAATCGACAAGAACATAACATCAGATTTGATGATGGTGTATTTCAAGCAGAGGTCCCGAGGTCACCCACGCTGTGAAGAAATATGTCATATCCACCCTCATGATATGACATTATTAGGTAGAAACATGAGATTGTTTTTGCCAACCAGGAAAGGAGAAAAAATACCTCTCCGGTGCTAACACTTGTAGCTGTCTGCATGCTTATAACCCTCAGCCCCTTGCCAGAGACACTGGAGATGCCAACTCCTATTGCTACTCAGGTGGCCCATTTGCACTTGATTCTTGCTCCTAGAAAACTTTGACATATTTTCTTTCGAATTTCAGCATTTTTAAAATTTAACAGCTTAAAATCTTATGTTGGCTGAAACATCTCTGTCTTGCACAATTATCATTTTTTTTAGCTTTGCAACTGACATAATCAGAACAAAACTCACACTGCTTAGCACCAAGATAGAGGGGGTAGAATATGTTTAAGGGCAAAGGGAATGTCAATACCAGATAACTGAGTTGTGGAGGAGGGTCAGGGAGGAGGGGTCATGGTCAAATCAGAGGAAGTTAGGTGGTGCCTACTAGAGACCTCTTAAATTATCTGGGAGTGAGCTCAGACATGAAATCATTTCTGAGACCTTTTTTTTTTTTTTTCATAAACTGCATACCTAGTAGTAAATTGCTTTTGGAAGCTGTATTAGTGTGTCTGGTCACCAAAGCAGTAAAGGCCCACCGATTAACTATGCTTTCACCTTAGCATCCAAATCACGTATGAATGCAGCATGTTCTAAAGTAGTTCTGCTAAATACTCGCTCTGCCAGATGTTAAAGGACTAGTAATACCAAAATCCTCATTTACAGGTCACAGAAGCTAACCCTGGACGACTTAAATAAGAAAAGAAGGGTGAATTGAATGACTGCATGAATTCACAGGCATGATGGGAATACTGACGAGCAGGTAGAGAAAACGGTCAGGAGCTAAGGGAGGGGTAGGTGGCCAGAATCACAACCAAAATCATGCCACCGGTTCAGCCTGGTGGGGACAACACTGCTGCCACCTGCAGGCACAACACTTTCCTTGCCTCACCAATGGCTCTGAACTTTGAACCTTGTGCCTCTCAGAGCCACCAGAAGGAGTCATTACTGCTCCTGCTTCTCTGTCGCTTACTCCAAGTCAGAGTCCCAGGGGAAGCAGCCAGCTGGCCCTGGTTTCCTCGAAGTAAGGCAGGGTGAGAGTGTTTGCCTTTTCACCTTCTGTAGTGAGAGACGGGCCTTGCCTCCCAGTAAGATTCACACAGTTGGGAATTCCCGAAACATAGGAAGGTGCTTCAGATGCCTGGCAGCCAAAAAAATGATAAATGATAACAGGATGTTACATAGGAAAAGGCTCCATATCCAATTAATTTTGAGAAATGCCAGGTTTAACAGATTTCTTTACTATAGGGCCTTTAATGTGATTGCATGCATGGTGAATCTCCAAGAGAGATTATAGGACACCCTTCCTCTTTATCATCCTATGTGAGTGTTCCACGGAATACATTTCATGAATCACTACTTTAAAGCAACAGGCAACAAGACATTTTTTTTTTTTTCACACTTAACTTTAGCAAACCAGTCTCTTTATCAACACATGTTGTATTGCTAAGCATGCAAATTAGAACTGCAGTTTTGGAAACTTTCAGTCTGTACTGCTGCCTCACAGTTGGTTTGTTTCACAAGGAAAGTAGCATTACTACGTTAGCAGTACTCACCGGAGCTTTCCCCTCTTGAGGGGTGCAGGCTTGAGTTTAGTCTTGGAGGTTTATCACTGCCACAGGCTGTTCCTTAGCGATGCATCTCCGTTTGTTCTTGGCACATTTTCTGACTCGCCTGAAGCAGTTAATGCGGCTTTAGAAAATGTCTAAGAGAGTAGCTTATGTCTGAGAGACCCTGGCCCTGCATACAGCAGAGATGGAAGCTGCCAAGATTCAAATTCTCTGATAACTCAAAACAAATGTCCTGCTTGTTTTTATAAGTGCAACAATGTAAGAGCACATAATTCAACAACCAAACAGTGAATGACCTTTAAGCCATGTTCAGCATAGGAAATTGCTCCTATCTGTATTCATAGATGATGTCTAAACTTTAGGTCAGAGTCATATTTTATTTGAAGATTGGTAAATTGGAGATCATAGCTTCGCATGCAAATCCAGGCCTTAGCTCCCTAGGCAGTATATGTAAATATGCGTTATGTGCTTGACCTGAATCAGCACTGAAAGTCAATTTTTAAAAAAACTCCATCATTTAAGTTTCTTTTCTCAAACCTCTGTACTTACTACTTTCTCCGTATCGTTCAACTTTTGTAAAATACAAAGCTAATGCTATGAGTTAGAGCCACTTATTCAAAAAATATGTATTTGGGGTCTGTGATGTGAAAGACCTTATGCTAAGTGTAGGGGATAAAATAGTAAATAAGACATATTTCATGCCTGTAAGAGCTTACACTTAAACTGTGAATTTGTTTGTTCATTTAGAAGAATTTCTTAAGTTTTACTATAATCCAGGCACTGAGCTAGGAGCTCAGGATAAAAGAGTGAACAAGAAAATAAAAGTTTCTATTCTTGGGAACATAGATGTAGTCAGGGAGACTGACATGAAATCACACATTGCATAATTATTTACAGACTCATGCTTGCAGTCAGAGGCACAAAAGATAAGGCCACAAGCGATGAGGATATGATGGAACACATTCTC
Source organism: Lipotes vexillifer (assembly GCF_000442215.2). Taxonomy (NCBI): domain Eukaryota; kingdom Metazoa; phylum Chordata; class Mammalia; order Artiodactyla; family Lipotidae; genus Lipotes; species Lipotes vexillifer. The sequence goes on along the minus strand of NW_006795104.1, from coordinate 347,818 downwards.
TGAGGAAGGACTTGTGAGCTGTGCTCTGAGCAGGAATAAACGTGATGGAGACATGGATGGGACATGTGCAGGTCAAAATTAGTGTTTTGCAGCAGAAGAGACTTTTGCCGGTATCAGAAGAAGAGTGGCCCCAAATGGGAGAAGCGGGCAGGGCCTTGGAGACCAGGAGATAATTTTGGTCTTCGTGCTAAGTGCAATGCACAGGCACAGAGGAGGTTTCATCAGGGAAGTGACACAATCAAATATGCAGTTTCAAAAGACCACTTTGGCCCTACGTGTTGAGTGGTGTGTAGGGGCAATAATGGAGGCCGAAATACCAGTTGGGATGTTATTCCACTAATCGAAGCGGGAAATAATGGTCAGTTGGACTAAAGTAGGGGTGGAAGAGATGATGGTAAGAGATGTATAGATAAAAGAGACATAAAGAAATCTGACACAGTAGGACTTCATGCTTAATTGGATGCAAGAGGTATTTAGGAGAAAGTCAAGTAGATTGCCAAAGGCAATATGGTGGACCAAATGTTGTAAGAGACTATGGAGGCCCCTGGCTAGTCATGGGTGTCAGCAAAGGCATATACAAAGAAGCTCATGACCTCAGGTTGTACACGGCTTATTTGAATAGATATAAATACTGGAAAGTTAGCTCACAGTCAAGGCCGTATACACCAGGCATCAAGTGAGTGATGCATGCACTGTGTGTTGCAGGTGTTCACAGGTCACTTGTAGATGGAGCTAGCCGGGGAAAATGTCATCAACAGATGACACCAGCTGGACTTGGGCAAAGAAATGGAGAAGAGCAATCCCTGTGGAGAGAACACGTGGGAGAAGGCGAGGAGGAAGTAAGGATAGATGTCACTTGCATAGGGAGTACCAAAGAGACCAGTTGTATCAAAATAGGAGATTTGGAGGAAAAGTGATAAGTTTTGAAGAGTAGGTGGGGGACAGCGATGGGGCTGCAGAATTTCTATAAACAATTCACCTTGTTTTACCTGGATCATCATGAGTAGGCTCTAAATCTGGTGCAGTAGGAAAAGCTCAAGTTCTAGGTCTTCTCTGACTTTCTCTACAGTGGAGTCCTTTTTCTCTCCGCTTTATTGAGATGTAATTGACATAGAGCACTGTGTAAGTTTAAGGTGTAAAATGTGTCGATTTGATGCACTTACTTATTGAGAAATGACTACCACCGTAGTGTTAGCCGATACCCCCATCTCTTCACATACCGTTTGTTTCTTGGGGTGAGAACATTTAAGATCTATTTTCTTAGCAACTTTCAAATACATAATACAGTATTATTAACTATAGTCACGATGCTGTACATTAGATCTCAGAACTTATTCATTTTATAACTGTCAGTTTGTACCCTTTGACCAACGCCTCCTCATTCACCCCACCTCCCAACCCTGGCAACCACCGTTCTACTCTCTGTTTCTATATGTTTGGTTTTGTTTTAGATTCCACACATAAGTGATATCATGCAGCATTTGTCTTTCTCTGACTTATTGCACTTAGCATTATGCCTTCGAGGCCCATCCATGTCACAGATGGCAGGATTTCTTTCTTTCTCAGGGCTGAATAGTATTTCATTGATGTGTACCACATTTTTTTATCCATTCATCTGCTGACAGACACCTGGGTTGTTTCCGTATCTTGGCTATTATGAATAATGCTGCAATGAACATGGTAATGCAGATATCTCTTCAAGATCTTGTTTTCATTTCCTTTGGCTACATCCCAAGAAGTGGGATTGCTGGATCCTCTGGTAGTTCTATTTTTAATTTTTTGAGGAACTTTTATGCTGTTTTCCATAATGGCTGTACAAATTTACATTTCCACCAACATTGCGCAAGGGCTCCCTTTTCTTCACATCCTCACCAACACTTGTTATTTCTTGTCTTTTTGATCCTAGCCAGCCTAACAAGTGTGAGATGATATCTCAATATGGTTTTGATTTTCATTTCCTTGATGTCCCTGATAATTAGTGATGTTGAATACATTTTCATGTACCTGTTGGCCATTTGTATATCATCTTTGGAAAAATATCTATTTAGGTTCTTTGCCCATTTTTAAATTAGATTATTTAACTTTTTGCTGTTGAGTTGTGATTCCTTATATGTTTTAAAAATTAATCCCTTATCAGGTATATGATTTGCAAATATTTTCTCCCATTCTGTAGGTTGCCTTTTCATTTTGTTGATCATTTCTTTTGCTGTGCAGAAGGTTTTTAGTTTGATGCAGTCCTACTTGTTGATTTTTGCTTCTGTGGCTTGTGCTTTTGGTGTCAAATCCAAAAAACTCATTGCCAAAGTCTATGTCAAGGAGCTTTTTCCCTATGTTTTCTTCTAGGAGTTTTATGGTTTCAGTTCTTATGTTTAAGTTTTTAATCAATTTCCAGGTAATTTTTTGAGTGATGTAAGACAGGGGTCCAGTTTTATTCTTCTGCATGTGAATCCAGTTTTTCCAACACCATTTATTGAGGAGACTATGATTTTCCCATTGAGTATTCTTGGCTCCCTTGTCAAATATTAGTTGACCATATATGCAAGGGCTTATTTCTGGGCTCTCAGTTCTGTTCCATGGGTCTATGTGTCTTATTATTATGCCAGTGCCATACTCTTTTGATTACTATAGATGTGCTGTTGAATTCAGTTTGCATATCTTTTGTTGAGAATTTTTGCATCTATATTCATCAGCGATATTAGTCAGTAGTTTTTTTAACCTTGTAGTGTCCTTATCTGGTTTTGATATCGGGATTATGCCGGCCTTGTAAAATGAATTTGGGAATGTTCCCCTTTTCAACTTTTTGGAAGAGTTTGAGAAGGATTGCTGTTAATTATTCTTTAAATGTTTGGTAGTATTCACCAGTAAAACCACTGTCTGGTCCTGAGCTTTTTGGTTGTTGAGAGGTTTTTGATTACTGATCCAGTTTCCTTACTAGTTATTGGTCTGTTCAGATTTTCTATTTCTTCCTGATTCAGTCTTGGTTGGTTGTATATTTCTAGGGCTTTATATATTTCTCCTGTGTTATCCAATTTAGCATATAACTGGTTCATATTAGTTTCTTATGATCCTTTGTATTTCTGTGGTGTCAGTTGTAATGCTTCCTCTTTCATTTCTGATTTTATTTATTTAAGTACTCTTTTTCCTTGGTTAGTCTAGCTAAAGTTTTGTCAATTTTGATTATCTTAAAAAAAAAAACCAGGTCTTAGTTTTGTTTGAAATATCACACCCTCAGAGAAGTTGTCCTTGTCATCCATCCTCAAGCAGGCTTTCCTTCTGTTATTGTTCATCATATGCTCCTGTGTATTTCCCTCACACTGTTAATCACAACCTGCAAATGTTCCAAATGTTCACTTGTTTAATATCCGCCTTGTCCACTAGAATGCAAACTCCAGGACTGGAGGGTTTTGTGTGATACCCTTTGTATCCTTGACGCTTAAAGCAGTGCCCACTTGGGGCTCAGTACACACTGGGATGAAAAGGAGGTAATGAGTATGATAAAAAAGCAGGAGTAGAGAATTTAGTCCAGAAATAAGGGCAGATCCTGATACATTTACTGAGGGAGAATATGGCTCATTTTGGGTTTGCCAGGCAATTCCTGAGCTCTGCTCAAAAACAAGCACATGGAAAACAATATCCAAGTCTTTTCATAGCCTCTGGAAATTTGAAAACCCTTGTTAAGGCTCCTCTTGGAATAAAGTTATGCAAATATTTGGGATGTTCAAAGTGTAAAGATTCACAGTGTTTAAAATACTTTCCTCTTTTTTTTTGGATAAATTTATTTATTTACTTATTTATTTTTGGCTGCGTTGGGTCTTCGTTGTTGCACACGGGCTTTCTCTAGTTGTGGCGAGTGGGGGGGCATTTTTTTTTTTTTTTTTTTTTTTTTTTTTTTTTTGGCGGTCCGCGGGCCTCTCACTGTTGTGGCCTCTCCCTTTGCGGAGCACAGGCTCCGGACGCACAGGCCCAGCAGCCACGGCTCACGGGCCCAGCCGCTCCGCGGCATGTGGGATCCTCCCAGACCGGGGCACGAACCCGCGTCCCCTGCATCGGCAGGCAGTCTCTCAACCATGGGGCTACTCTTTGTTGTGGTGCAGGGGCTTCTCATTCTGGTGGCTTCTCTTGTTGCGGAGCACGGGCTCTAGGCACACAGGCTTCAGTAGTTGCAGCATGCGGGCTCAGTAGTTGTAGCTTGCGGGCTCTGGAGCACCGAGCTCAGTAGTTGCGACTCATGGGCTTAGTTACTCCACAAGCATGTGGGATCTTCCCGGACCAGGGCTCGAACCCCTGTCCCCTGCATTGGCAGGCAGACTCTTAACCACTGCACTATCAGGGAAGCCCCTAAAATACTTTTCTAATTAACCATTTTATGAGATGTCTTTACTTTCATGCTCAACTTTTTCACTTATCTTTCAATGCCTTAAATAACTCTTCCATTCAACTTTCCTCTGAAAGCATTGCTAGTTAATACTGACTCTAAAATTGGGTTTTACTAAACATTGTGTGTATGAGGAGATTACATCCTGGTCCACAGGGCCCAAGAGGGAACATGGGGTTCCTTCCACCCATGGTTGCAGCTTCCTGTTCTTCCAGGATAGAAACTTCCTGGTGACTCTGTTCCTGGGCACGGCTTGTCTCTTGGGCTCTGGGGTCTACTGTGCTGGAGAGAGGGTGAGTTCTACTCTCAAGATTGAATGTTACCCCACCTCTAAAGTAATCCTGCTATGCATGGGAGTATTGTCTGAGCCTCAGAATATCTAATGAGTTCTGGATACAGACTCTTGCTGGGGAGTAGACCCTAAAGACCCCACCAGCTTGTTTATTACAGCTCACAGACAGTGAAGCCAGACTGTCTGGGTTTGAATCTCAGCTTTTCTACTTGCTTGTAGGGTGACTTAGCAAATTACTCAACCCCTCTGTGCCTTGATTTCCTCACTAAAAAAGGAGGATGATGATTATTGTACCTACTTCAGGGAGATATGCTGTGAGGATGAAATGAGATAATGTACATAAATCCCTTAGAAAAGTGTCTGGCACACAGTAAATGCTTAATTAATGTTACCGATTATAGTTGTAGGCTGAGTATACGGGCATCTTTGTTCCTACACAGCTCTTTTAACTAAACCTGTTTCATCCATTAATACCCATGTTTTTATAAACAGCATTCAGATTATAACCTGTCCCTGTTGGTATGCCCACTTGTCTCTCATCTGAACAGGTTGTTTACCCTACTTTCATTTGGGTTCCACACCCTGCTATAGACCGACAACTTTGCTTGACTCGCTTTCTTGCCCACGACCTTGAAAGGTCTTCCTGGGATACGACTTTTTTTTTTTTTTTTTTTTCCAGTATGCAGGCCTCTCCCATTGCGGAGCACAGGCTCCGGACGCACAGGCTCAGCGGCCATGGCTCACAGGGCCAGCCGCTCTGCGGCATGTGGGATCTTCCTGGACCGGGGCACGAACCCGTGT
>NW_006795104.1:308563-341938 GCF_000442215.2 Lipotes vexillifer | reverse complement strand
GCTCAGCGGCCATGGCTCACGGGCCCAGCCGCTCCGCGGCATGTGGGATCTTCCCCGACCGGGCGCGAACCCGTGTCCCCTGCATCGGCAGGCGGACTCCCAACCACTGCGCCACCAGGGAAGCCCACGACTTTTTATATCACAGCTTACCTGCCCTCCACACTCACTGCCCTTCCACACACTCCCTCATCCTCTGGGGCCACCAGGACATGAGACCTTCCCTGATTAGTGAGGAGTGATGATGTAGGACCCTGGTCCTTTGCCCTACGAGCGAGCTTTTCATCAATTCCTAAATCTTTAGTACTGAGCTGAAATAAAATGAGTGGCACTATATGTCATGGTGGGAAATGACATGGCCTTACCCAGAAAAGGACACCTAGCCATCCAGGTGGTTATCCAGAGGAGGAAAGGGGACTAGGTTTGTCTTTCAACATGGCCCCTTATGGTCTTAGCTTCCTTCTCTCTCTCCATATCTCCATCTGCCTCACCTTTGACAGTGTTTTAGGGGGTGGCCTTGTCTGAGGCTGACCCATTGGATTCTACACCAAATTGGAATCAGACACTGGTGTGGATTCTTTGCCCTTGGTTGAGCATATCGCAAACGGCCTCATATTCACGGGAGCAATGTTGCCATAATCCAGAAAATAATCAGGAATTTCCTGGTGCACTGTCAAGGAATTTGTCTGGTCTTCTCCCTGAAAGTTATTCAGTCCTTTGCTGTTGAGATGGTTTTCATTGTTTTTCAATTTTCTCTAAGCATACTCATTCTGTTCTCTGTTTCCATTTAAAACTTCACATTTTTCCAGGAGAATAATGCTCGACCCATCATTTTGGTTGTCAGTGACTGGGAAGCATTGCTGGTGATAAACTAACACAGCTGAAGCTCCCGCAAAATTTTTCATGTGGCATTTACTGCATGTTGGGGTTTACAGAACAGTGGGCTGCTCTTTAACAAATGTGATACACTGTGCTGTGGACTCACCATGAATCAAGGATTGCTGAGGCTTCTGAGTTTTCTCCGAAATGTCACTGCTTCATCTATGCTGGTAGTAAGAATGTATGAGGATAAGGAGAGGAGTTTCATCCACCTCAGGCTGCACACAACATATTTAGATGATAAATTCCTGGTTAACTTTCTTACCCTGGCTCTGTGAAAACTCTTAGCTCGAACCTGCTCCAGTTCTTTTAAAAACTCCCTGGCAGTCCTGGAAGCCAGGAAAGATTTATTTTCAAGGAAGAATTTTGGTATCTGAATGGTTGAGTCCTTTATTTAATTAGAATAACACATTGTTTAAATTAAATTTCCTTTGAAAATAAAATAAGCATTTAAATGAAGGGGAAAATACTATGTCATAGTAGACAAAGTTTGAGAGACTGAAAACGCTATTTAAGAAAAAATTCTAAAGCCTTTGTGAAACCCTGCTCCCACTGGTCAACCTGCTCACACCATGGCTTTCATCTAAGAGCATTTCTCTACTCTCCACCAGAGCTAGGGCTAGGAGAGATGTATTTTTATAAAGCCAAGCCAGGCCTCATAGAAGGGTCCTACAGGACTCTAACGAGGCCATTTAGACATGTTAGAGTTCAATGTTTAACTTGATAACCAGAGGGTGTCAGTTTCCCTACTTAGAAAACGCCATATTTTGGGGGGAGAAGACCTGTATAGACATTTCTCCAAAGAAGACATACGGATGGCCAACAGGCACATGAAAAGATGCTCAACATCACTAATTATCAGAGAAATGCAAATCAAAACCACAATGAGGTACCACCTCACACGACTCTGAATGACCACCATCAAAAAATAATGTTTACAAATAATAAATGCTGGAGAGGGTGTAGAGAAAAGGGAACCCTCCTACACTGTTGGTGGGAATGTAAATTGGTGCAGCCACTATGGAGAACAGTATGGAGGTTCCTCAAAAAACCAAAAATGGAGTTGCCATACAATCCTGCAGTCCCACTCCTGGGCATATATCTGGAGAGAACCATAATTCGAAAAGATACATGCACCCTAATGTTCATTGCAGTAATATTTATAATATCCAAGACATGGAAACAACCTAAGTGTCCATTGACAAATGAATGGATAAAGAAGATGTCATATATGTATATATACATATATATACATGTTATATAACATATACACTTACACCCAGTGGAATACCACTCAGTCATAAAAAAGAATAAAATAATGCCATTTGCAGCAACATGGATGGACCTAGAGATTATCATACTAAGTGAAGTAAGTCAGAAAGAGAAAGACAAATACCTTATGATATCATTTATCTGTGGAATCTAAAATGTGACACAAATAAACCTATCTACAAAACAGAAACAGATTTGCAGACATAAAGAACAGACCTCTGGTTGCTGGAGGGTGGGGTGGTAGGGGACAAGTGAATTGGGAGTTTGGGATTAGCAGATGCAAACTAGTATATATATAGGATGGATAAACAATAAAGTCCTACTGTATAGCACAGGGAACTATATTCAATATACTGTGATAAACCGTAATGGAAAAGAATATGAAAAAGAACATATATATGTGTAGAACTGAATCACAGTAGAAATTAACACAACATTGTAAATCAACTATACTTCAGTAAAATACATTTGAAAAAATGCCATTTTTGGCTGCATACATTAAGCATATTATAGTCCGGGTGAGAATCTGTAGCAGTTAGCTGTAGCCCATCAAATGGTGGACAAAACAGATTGGATTCAAGCAGCGGTGGTTATAAGTACACACTGTTAGCTAAATTCCTTCCTCCCTATTCCCTCTTACGTTTTTCCCTCCCTGTTACTCTCCCTCCCTCCCTTCCTTTCATCCTTCCATGTTAGACATTTTCCTCAGGATGGGAGGGGTTGGTAACCTTGCAAGTAGATTTGGGGAGTAAAAGAAAAAAAAAAAAAAAAAAACTTTCTATTACTCTCTGTAGATTTGGGGAGTAAAAAAAAAAAAAAAAAAAAAAACACTTTCTATTACTCTCTGAATACTCCTGACACCAAATGTGTGGGTTTTTCTACACCAAGTAACTCTCTAGTTCTCTGTGGATTCTGACTGGGTGTCCTACAGTTTAACTCAATTCTGACACTAACTGCCCAGAGTTAGTGCAGACCCTACAAGACTGCCCCCACTCCAGATGCCAAGGGCAAGTCCCAGGTTGTCTCTTGTACTTTTGACCAACCAGTTTGAAAGCGGGGGTTCCCATGACCCTCTCCTCAGGTACAATAATTTGCTAGAACTGCTCACAAAACTCAGGGGAACCTTTATTTAACCGTATCATAGTGGATGTTTCGAAGGATACAGGAGAGCATCCAGATGCAACAGTACATAGGGCAATTTATGGGGAAGGGACACAGAGCTTCCATACCCTCTCAGCACCCCCATGTGTTCGCCAACCCGGAAGCTCTCTGAACCCTATAGTTTAGAGATTTTTTAATGGAGGTATCATCACGTAAGCAGGATTGATTACTAACTCAATCTCCAGCCCTTCTCCCCTCCCAAGAGGATGTGAAGGGTGTGGCCGAAAGTTCCAAGCTTCTGGTCATGCCCGGTCTCTCTGGTGACCAGCCCCCATCCAGGAGCCACCAAGAGTCACCTCACTAGTACAAAAGATGGTCCTATCACCCAGGAAATTACACGGGCTCTGTGTCAAAAACCAGGGTCGAAGACTAACTATTAGAACAAAAGATGCTCCTAGTACCCTTGTCACTCAGGAAGTTACAAGAGATTTGGGAGCTCTGTTTCTGGAACTGAGGGCAGAGACCAAGTATATATATTTCTTATTATGTCACAGGGAGTCTGAGGGCTAAACATTATTTTAATGATTCTCTTTGCCCCAAGTAGTCCAAGGCAGGGCAGTAGACATGTGTCACAGTCACCCTTGAAGTTTGGGTCAGTCCAGGGCTTGACTGATTCATGCCCTGCAGTGGCCACTTGAGCCTCTGGCTCATGCCAAGCCCAGGAGCTCTGAGACTAGGTTCAGAGAGAGAGGTGAAACTCCCCGATTGAGTCCTCCAGCTGTGTGACTCCCCATGGCTCAGCCTTGTTTCTGTTAGTGAGGCCCTGCTGCCAGGAAGCCTGCACAGCCGAACGGAAGAGTTGCCACAAAATTCGTCTTTATTATCGCTTTCCCTGTAGTGTAGATATTTGGAGTTTACTGAGTGATCACATCAGATTTTACAGTTTACATGCGTGCCAGCTGTCCTGGATGATCTTTCTAGTATAAAACATTCAACAAAATGCCTGTGTGGGAAATGCTGCCCTGGAGCTTTGGATGGCAAAGAGATGAGGTTGGGAATGAAGTATACCCACAAGAAGCTTCTAATGTAGTGCAGGGGTAAAATATACCTCCAAGACCAAGGGGAAAGTGGTGTGTACTTTAAGAGAAGCAAAGAGAAAAGGGAGTAAGATATAAAAGTAGAGAGCAAGGAAAAATTGATTTCATTTGGAAGAGCTAGGGGAAACTTCCTTTAAAATGTGGTGATATAGGGAGGGTGGGAAAGAGACGCAAGAGGGAGGAGATATAGGAATATATATATATATATATATGTATAGCCGATTCACTGTTATAAAGCAGAAACTAACACACCATTGTAAAGCAATTATACCCCAATAAAGATGTTAAAAAAAAAAAAAAAAGTATAATTGCTTTACAATGGTGTGTTAGTTTCTGCTTTATAACAGAGTGAGTCAGTTATACATATATATATGTTCCCATATCTCTTCCCTCTTTGTCTCCCTCCCTCCCACCCTCCCTATCCCACCCCTCCAGACAGCCACAAAGAACCGAGCCGGTTTCCCTGTGCCATGCGGCTGCTTCCCACTGGCTATCTACCTTACGTTTGTTAGTATATATATGTCCATGTCTCTCTCTCGCCCTAACACACCTCACCCTTCCCCCTCCCCATATCCTCAAGTCTGTTCTCCAGTAGGTCTCTGTCTTTATTCCTGTTTTACCCCTAGGTTCTTCATAACATTTTTTTTTCTTAAATTCCATATATATGTGTTAGCATACGGTATTTGTCCTTCTCTTTCTGACTTACTTCACTCCGTATAACAGACTCTAGATCCATCCACCTCATTACAAATAGCTCAATTTCGTTTCCTTTTATGGCTGAGTAATATTCCATTGTATATATGTGCCACATGCACTGCCTCAAGTCTGGCTCCTGATTATTAAATATGCTTGCCTAGGTGTGATTCAGAGAATGATGATCATGATGATAAAAAACCCCAAATATTCAGTACTTAAGTGACAGGGATTGTGCTGAACATTTATATACATCGTCTCTCTTAATTCCTACAACAATTCTATCAGAGAGGGACTTCTGTTATTCTCATTTTATGTTAGAGAACTAAGGTGCAGAAAAGTTAAGTAAGCCGTCCAACATCATACAGTTAGAAAGAGTTGGGGCTAGGTTTCAAACCAGTTTGGTTTGAGTTTTGAGCCACTCCTAATCAACTCTGCTAAGTTAAGTTAAACCAAAGAAATCTAATGTCCAGGTGCTGAGGGTTGGTAGTATGGGCACGTATTTGTGTTGTGTGTGTACGTGTGCATGCCTGTGTCTTTGTGTTCATGTCTATGTATAGATCTATATGTGTATTGCTTGTATATGCAAGTGTGTCTTTGCCTATGTGTGCATGTTTATGTGTGCTGCGTGCCTGCATACATATATGCATTTGTGTGCAGTCTGTACATGTGTTTATTTGTCAACATATGGATTTTTGTGTGCACATATGTGCATATGTATGAATGTGTACGCATGAGTGCATATGTGTGTGATTTTATAGCCCAGCAAAAATGCAGCTGAGAAAGAACCTTGCTAAAAATGAAAGCTTGTTGTTTAAGTCATGTGCACCCATTTTCTATAGAAAATGGCTGTAGGACATGCTAAATCATAGTCCGTCTTGATTAAATGGTTTGGGGTCCCGAAGCAGAGCCAGAGGGCGTGAGGTGTGCTGTGTAGGGGCCGTGTCCTCTCCAGCAGCCCATGCATCCCCACTTCTGATAGTTCTGAATCTGGGGTGCTTTGGCTATATTTTTTCTAGGTTGGGCTAATTTTCTTATTTGGGGACATTGAGCATTTCTTGAGTAAATTCAAATGAGTTATTTGAAGTTTATTTGGATTCTTCTCTTTTATCCTTCAATCAAATGCACCCTTTTCCAGGACAGTCCTTATAAACACAGACAGGCCTTGAGAGGTGATTATAAAGCTATGTGAGGCCATCATAGGATGGGGGCCTCATAATTCCACTGTGGGTCTAAGAAATGTCAAGTGGCAGAAACCTGGGAATACTCTTCTTAAGCCAGTAGAATGCAATTATAACATGACTCACATATGAACACGTGGGTTCATATGTGTCCTCACGTGCATGTGTATGGATCATGGGTTCTTCAACATTTTGGCAGAAAGTTTAAAGTCAAGACATGTGCTGGGTGCTGGGGCCTGCACACCAGTTAGGAAACACTTGGTTGCAGGTTACAAAATATCAGTTGGGTACTAAGATTGGGGAGCCATGGGAGCAGTGGGCCTGCACAAGGGTGAGTACTTTATCACTGGCGTGGTTTAGAATTGCTGGTGCATAGTGATGATAAAAAGCAGATGGACTTTTAGTTGATTTTATTACTGTTTTTAAATTTTCTGTGGACTACACACTCCCCTACAGCCTGAATCTGGGACAGATTGGCCCTACTGCTCCCTCTACTTGGTACACCACTGCAAAACACCACCTAAACAATGAGGAAATTTCATTTTCTCATGAAATAACGTCTGGTGTCTGATGGTTTCAGGGTTGCTTTGGCAATTAAATAATATCAACAAAAATTCAGGATCTTTCTATTTGTCATTCCTCTCAACATCCTGGCAACATCATCAGGCTTGCTTCTCAGGACGCAAGAGGCCATTAGGTAGAGATAAGACAATGTCTGGCCTGAGGAGAGGTGTGCTTCCTCCCAATTTCTCTTAAAACAAGGAGGACAATTTTCCAGGGGACCACTCCAGAGAACTTTCCCTGAGGTCCCATTGGCCAGGGTTGAGTCACACAAACATGAACTCGTTCATGGGTTGACAAACTACTATAGACCATAGGTTGAATCTAGCCAGCCACCTGTTTTGGTTCAGCCCACAAACTACATTTTTAAATAGTTGAAAAAAGTCTAAAGAAAGATAATATTTCATCACATGAAAATTGAATGAATTCAGATTTCAGTGTCCATAAATAAAGTGTTATTGGAATACAACCATGCCCAATTAATTATGCATTGACTAAGGCTGCTTTCACTGTACAGTGGCTGATGCCACTCTGTACAGAATACTTACTATTTACTGAAAATGTTTACTATCTGGCCCTTTATAGAAAGAGTTTGCTGACCCCTGAACTAGCTGAATAGATGGCTGGGGGCACCTGGCACTTTCAGCCTCTCTGTTGGGCTGCTTAGAGAGGTTTAGGTGACTTGGCTAAGGCCACTCAACAAGTGTCATAGACTCTGAGGGAAGATCTATTTGTTTTGTCAATTTAATAACATGATAGCCAGGTATTTTACCAGCAAAAGTGAGTTTATTTGGGAATAGCAGAGGAATTGCAATTTGAGATGTGCAAACTATGGTGGATCAGAGGCAAATCCAGAGAACCAGGAAGGAGAACTTGCTTTTATAGGGAAAAGGGGGGAGTTGGGAGGGGCTGTGATAACCAAAGGATCCATTGGAGGAAGCCTGGCGTCCAAAGTATAAAGACTTCTCATTGGTTGGGCTGCTACAGTCTCTGATTGGCTGGGCTGTCCTGAGGCAGAGAGTTTTCTTCTCTGTTGGATAGTAAAGTAAGGGCACCTTGTTGTCAGAGATGTAGGCATTTGTCTCTTCCTGTTTGGAGTAATTGACAGATGCATAGTGGGGTGTGAGAGCGCCCCCTACAGGCCTGTCCTGACTGATTTTAGCCGAAGTTTCTTTAATTTCACAACTTTCTTACTCCTTCCTGTGTAGTCCAGTAGCTGAACCTTGAACAATGAGGTGGAATTGTTCTATGGAACAGCATGAGCAAACCACAGAGTTCGGAAGTTACAGGTGAAGGCAAAGAGTATGAAAATGGTGCAGCTGGAAAGGATGCAGCTGGAAAAAGATACTGCAGGAGATTAGGCTAGAGCCAGATTGTGGAGGGCCTTGAATGCTGAACTAAAAAAAACTTTATTCTGTTGAAATGGAAGGCTTTTTTGAGGAAGAGATGAGCTGTTCTGAGATTGTAACTCTGACGATGTGACAGATGAGCTAAATGTCTGATGACACGGTTTCAACAGAGGTTAGCCCATTCATCTAATACCAACATTATAAAGGGATCCCACCAATCTTGGTATAAAGCTCAGAGAGGTACAATGTCATGAAATGGGCTTCAAGGTGTGTTTTGCTTGGCTTCACTGAGTTATTTTTAAAGCAAGTTAGACCATTAAAAATTAGAAGACTACATGTAAATAATATGCCTTTTAGCTTCTCTCAAATAGATAGGAACATCTGGTAACAGATTTCACATTTCCACATGACAGAAATTGGCTGGGGTTGAGCTGGGGCTGATGTTTTCAGATTCTCTACAGTTATTACCACTGCTTATCATTCTCTTGACATGCAGGTCACAAATTAGTTGTGGTAAAAGTAACTTACGGGAAGATGGCGGAAGAGAAAGATGCGGAGATCACCTTCCTCCCCACAGATTCACCAGAAATACATCTACACGTGGAACAACTCCTACAGAACAGCTACTGAACGCTGGCAGAAGACATCAGACCTCCCAAAAGGCAAGAAACCCCACACGTACCTGGGTAGGGCAAAAGAAAAAAGAATAAACAGAGACAAAAGGATAGGGACGGGACCTGCACCAATGGGAGGGAGCTGTGAAGGAGGAAAGGTTTCCACACACTAGGAAGCCCCTTCGCAGGCGGAGACTGCGGGTGGCGGAGGGGGAAGCTTCGGAGCCGCGGAGGAGAGCGCAGCAACAGGGGTTCGGGGGGCAAAGTGGGGAGATTGCTGCACAGAGGATCAGTGGCGACCGGCACTCAACAGCCCGAGAGGCTTGTCTGCTCCCCCGCTGGGGCGGGCGGGGCTGGGAGCTCAGGCTCGGCTTCGGTTGGAGGCAGGGAGAGGACTGGGGTTGGCAGCGTGAACACAGCCTGCAGGGGGTTAGTGCGCCACGGCTGGCCAGGAGGGAGTCCGGGGAAAAGTCTGGACCTGCCGAAGAGGCAAGAGACTTTTTCTTCCCTCTTGGTTTCCTGGTGCGCGAGGAGAGGGGATTAAGAGCGCTGCTTAAAGGAGCTCCAGAGACGGGCGTGAGCCGCGGCTAAAAGCACGGACCCCAGAGACGGGCATGAGACGCTAAGGCTGCTGCTGCCGCCACCAAGAAGCCTGTGGGCGAGCACAGGTCACTATCCACACCTCCCTTCCGGGGAGCCTGTCCAGCCCGCCACTGCCAGGGTCCCGGGAACCAGGGACAACTCCCCCGGGAGAACGCACAGCGCGCCTCAGGCTGGTGCAACGTCACGCTGGCCTCTGCCGCCGCAGGCTCGCTCCGCACTCCGTGCCCCTCCCTCCCCGCGGCCTGAGTGAGCCAGAGCACCCGAATCAGCGGCTCCTTTAACCCCGTCCTGTCTGAGCGAAGAACAGACACCCTCCGGGGACCTACACGCAAATCCAAAGCTGAGCCCCTGGGAGCTCTGAGAACAAAGAAGAGAAAGGGAAATCTCTCCCAGCATACTCAGAAGCAGCGGATTAGAGCTCCACGATCAACTTGATGTACCCTGCATCTGTGGAATACATGAATAGACAACAAATCATCCCAAATTAAGGAGGTGGACTTTGAGAGCAAGATTTATGATTTTTTTCCCTTTTCCTCTTTTTGTGAGTGTGTATGTGTATGCTTCTGTGGGAGATTTTGTCTGTATAGCTTTGCTTCCACCATTGGTCGTAGGGTTCTATCCGTCTGTTTTTTTCTCTTAATAATTATTTTTTAATTTCAACAACTTTATTATATTTTATCTTGCTTTATTTTATTTTACTTTATATTCTTCCTTGCTGTTTTTCCTTCCTTCGTTCCTTCCTCCCTCCCTCCTTTCTTGCTTTCTTTCTTTCTTCTTCTACTAATTCTTTCTTTCTACTTTTTCTCCCTTTTATTCTGAGTCTTGTGGATGAAAGGCTCTTGGTGCTGCAGCCAGGAGTCAGTGCTATGCCTCTGAGGTGGGAGAGCCAACTTCAGGACACTGGTTCACAAGAGACCTCCCAGCTCCACATAATATCAAACGGCGAAAATCTCCCAGAGATCTCCAACTCAACCCCAGCACCCAGTTTCACTCAACGACCAGCAAGATACAGTGCTGGACATCCTATGCCAAACAACTAGCAAGACAGGAACACAACACCACCCATTAGCAGAGAGGCTGCCCAAAATCATAATAAGTCCACAGACACCCCAAAACACACAACCACACCTGGACCTGCCCACCAGAAAGACAAGATCCAGCCTTATCCACCAGAACACAGGCACTAGTCCCCTCCACCAGGAAGCCTACACAACCCACTGAACCAACCGTAGCCACTGGGGACAGACACCAAAAACAACGGGAACTACGAATCTGCAGCCTGCAAAAAGGAGACCCCAAACACAGTAAGATAAGCAAAATGAGAAGACAGAAAAACACAGAGCAGATGAAGCAGCAAGATAAAAACCCACCAGACCTAACAAATGAAGAGAAAATAGGGAGTCTACCTGAAAAAGAATTCAGAATAATGATAGTAAAGATGATCCAAAATCTTGGAAATAGAATAGACAAAATGCAAGAAACATTTAACAAGGGCCTAGAAGAACTACAACACAATAAATGAAATGAAAAATACTCTAGATGGGATCAATAGCAGAATAAATGAGGCAGAAGAACGGATAAGTGACCTGGAAGATAAAATAGTGGAAATAACTACTGCAGAGCAGAATAAAGAAAAAAGAATGAAAAGAACTGAGGACAGTCTCAGAGACCTCTGGGACAACATTAAACGCACCAACATTCGAATTATAGGGGTTCCAGAAGAAGAAGAGAAAAAGAAAGGGACTGAGAAAATATTTGAAGAGATTATAGTTGAAAACTTCCCTAATATGGGAAAGGAAATCGTTAATCAAGTCCAGGAAGCACAGAGAGTCCCATACAGGATAAATTCAAGGAGAAATACGCCAAGACACATATTAATCAAACTGTCAAAAACTAAATACAAAGAAAGCATATTAAAAGCAGCAAGGGAAAAACAACAAATAACACACAAGGGAATCCCCATAAGGTTAACAGCTGATCTCTCAGCAGAAACTCTACAAGCCAGAAGGGAGTGGCAGGACATACTGAAAGTGATGAAGGAGAAAAACCTGCAACCAAGATTACTCTACCCAGCAAGGATCTCATTCAGATTTGATGGAGAAATTAAAACCTTTACAGACAAGCAAAAGCTGAGAGAGTTCAGCACCACCAAACCAGCTTTACAACAAATGCTAAAGGAACTTCTCTAGACAAAAACACAAGAGAAGGAAAAGTCCTATAATAACGAACCCAAAACAATTTAGAAAATGGGAATAGGAACATACATATCGATAATTACCTTAAATGTAAATGGAACTAAATGCTCCCACCAAAAGACACAGATTGGCTGATTGGATACAAAAACAAGACCCATATATTTTCTGTCTACAAGAGACCCACTTCAGATGTAGAGACACACACAGACTGAAAGTAAGGGGATGGAAAAAGATATTTCATGCAAATGGAAACCAGAAGAAAGCTGGAGTAGCAATTCTCATATCAGACAAAATAGACTTTAAAATAAAGACCATTAGAAGAGACAAAGAGGACACTACATAATGATCAAGGGATTGATCCAAGAAAAGGATATAACAATTGTAAATATTTATGCACCCAACATAGGAGCACCTCAATACATAAGGCAAAAACTAGCAGCCATAAAAGGGGAAATCGACAGTAACACATTCATAGTAGGGGACTTCAACACCCCACTTTCACCAATGGACAGATCATCCAAAATGAAAATAAATAAGGAAACACAAGCTTTAAATGATACATTAAACAGGATGGACTTAATTGATATTTATAGGACACTCCATCCAAAAACAACAGAATACACATTTTTCTCAAGTGCTCATGGAACATTCTCCAGGATAGATCATATCTTGGGTCACAAATTAAGCCTTAGTAAATTTAAGAAAATTGAAATTGTATCAAGTATCTTTTCCAACCACAACGCTCTGAGACCAGTTATCTATTACAGGAAAATATCTGTAAAAGATACAAACACATGGAGGATAAACAGTACACTACTTAATAACGAAGTGATCACTGAAGAAATCAAAGAAGAAATAAGAAAATACCTAGAAACAAATGATAATGGGGACACGATGACCCAAAACCTATGGGATGCAGCAAAAGCAGTTCTAAGAGGGAAGTTTATAGCAATACAATCCTACCTTAAGAAACAGGAAACATCTCGAATAAACAACCTAACCTTGCACCTCAAGCAATTAGAGAAAGAAGAACAAAAAAACCCCAGAGTTAGCAGAAGGAAAGAAATCATAAAAATCAGATCAGAAATAAATGAAAAAGAAATGAAGGAAACAATAGCAAAGATCAATAAAACTAAAAGCTGGTTCTTTGAGAAGATAAACAAAATTGATAAACCATTAGCCAGACTCATCAAGAAAATAAGGGAGAAGACTCAAATCAATAGAATCAGAAATGAAAAAGGAGAAGTAACAACTGACACTGCAGAAATACAAAAAATCATGAGGGATTACTACAAGCAACTCTATGCCAATAAAATGGACAACCTGGAAGAAATGGACAAATTCTCAGAAAGGCATAACCTGCCAAGACTGAATCAGGAAGAAATAGAAAATGCGAACAGACCAATCACAAGCACTGAAATTGAAACTGTGATTAAAAATCTTCCAATAAACAAAAGCCCAGGACCAGATGGCTTCACAGGCGAATTCTATCAAACATTTAGAGAAGAGCTAACACCTATCCTTCTCAAACTCTTCCAAAATATAGCAGAGGGAGGAACACTCCCAAACTCATTCTACGAGGCCACCATCGCCCTGATACCAAAACCAGACAAGGATGTCACAAAGAAAGAAAACTACAGGCCAATATCACTGATGAACATAGATGGAAAAGTCTTCAACAAAGTACTAGCAAACAGAATCCAACAGCACATTAAATGGATGATACACCATGATCAAGTGGGGTTTATTCCAGGAATGCAAGGATTCTTCAATATACGCAAATCAATCAACGTGATACACCATGTTAACAAATTGAAGGAGAAAAACCATATGGTCATCTCAAGAGATGCAGAGAAAGCTTTCAGCAATTTCAACACCCATTTATGATAAAAACCCTGCAGAAAGTAGGCATAGAGGGAACTTTCCTCAACATAATAAAGGCCATATATGACAAACCCACAGCCAACATCGTCCTCAATGATGAAAAACTGAAAGCATTTCCACTAAGATCAGGAACAAGACAAGGTTGCCCACTCTCACCACTCTTATTCAACATAGTTTTGGAAGTTTTAGCCACAGCAATCAGAGAAGAAAAGGAAATAAAAGGAATCCAAATCAGAAAAGAAGAAGTAAAGCTGTCACTGTTTGCAGATGACATGATACTATACCTAGAGAATCCTAAAGATACTACCAGAAAACTACTAGAGCTAATCAATGAATTTGGTAAAGTAGCAGGATACAAAATTAATGCACAGAAATCTCTGGCATTCCTATACACTAATGATGAAACATCTGAAAGTGAAGTCAAGAAAACACTCCCATTTACCATTGCAACAAAAAGAATAAAATATCTAGGAATAAACCTACCTAAGGAGACAAAAGACCTGTATGCAGAAAACTATAAGACACTGATGAAAGAAATTAAAGATGATACAAATAGATGGAGAGATATACCATGTTCTTGGATTGGAAGAATCAACATTGTGTAAATGACTCTACTACCCAAAGCAATCTACAGATTAAATGTAATCCCTATGAAACTACCACTGACATTTTTCACAGAACTAGAAGAAAAAATTTCACAATTTGTATGGAACCACAAAAGACCCCGAATAGCCAAAGCAATCTTGAGAATGAAAAACGGAGCTGGAGGAATCAGGCTCCCTGACTTCAGACTATAGTACAAAGCTGCAGTAATCAAGACAGTATGGTACTGGCACAAAAACAGAAATATAGATCAATGGAACAGGATAGAAAGCCCAGAGATAAACCCACGCACATATGGTCACCTTATCTTTGATAAAGGAAGGCAGGAATGTACAGTGGAGAAAGGACAGCCTCTTCAATGAGTGGTGCTGGGAAAACTGGACAGGTACATGTAAAACTATGAGATTAGATCACTCCCTAACACCATACACAAAAATAAGCTGAAAATGGATTAAAGACCTAAATGTAAGGCCAGAAACTATCAAACTCTTAGACAAAAACATAGGCAGGACACTCTGTGACATAAATCGCAGCAAGATCCTTTTTGACCCACCTCCTAGAGAAATGGAAATAAAAACAAAAATAAACAAATGGGACCTAATGAAACGTCAAAGCTTTTGCACAGCAAAGACAGCCATAAACAAGACGAAAAGACAACCCTCAGAATGGTAGAAAACATTTGCAAATTAAGCAACTGACAAAGGATTAATCTCCAAAATTTATAAGCAGCTCATGCAGCTTAATAACAAGAAAACAAAAAATCCAATCCAAAAATGGCCAGAAGACCTAAATAGACATTTCTCCAAAGAAGATATACAGAGTGCCAACAAACACATGAAAGAATGCTCAACATCATTAATCATTAGAGAAATGCAAATCAAGACTACAATGAGATATCATCTCACACCGGTCAGAATGGCCATCATCAAAAAATCTAGAAACAATAAATGCTGGAGAGGGTTTGAAGAAAAGGGAACCCTCTTGCGCTGTCGGTGGGAATGTAAATTGATACATCCACTGTTGAGAACAGTATGGAGGTTCCTTAAAAAACTACAAATAGAACTACCATATGACCCAGCAGTCCCACTACTGGGCATATACCCTGAGAAAACCATAATACAAAAAGAGTCATGTACCAAAATGTTCATTGCAGCTCTATTTACGATAGCCCGGAGATGGAAACAACCTTAGTGTCCATCATCAGATGAATGGATAATGAAGATGTGGCACATATATACAATTGAATATTACTTAGCCATAAAAAGAAACGGAATTGAGCTATTTGTAATGAGATGGATAGACCTAGAGTCTGTCATACAGAGTAAAGTAAGTCAGAAAGAGATAGACCAATACCGTATGCTAACACATATATATGGAATTTAAGAAAAAAACATGTCATGAAGAACCTAGGGGTAAAACAGGAATAAAGGCACAGACCTACTAGAGAATGGACTTGAGGATATGGAGAGGGGGAAGGGTAAGCTGTGACAAAGCGAGAGAGAGGCATGGACATATATACACTACCAACGTAAGGTAGATAGCTAGTGGGAAGAAGCTGCACAGCACAGGGAGATCAGCTTGGTGCTTTGTGACCGCCTGGAGGGGAGGAATAGGGAGGGTGGGAGGGAGGGAGATGCAAGAGGGAAGAGGTATTGGAACATATGTATATATATAACTGATTCATTTTGTTGTAAATCAGAAACTAACACGCCATTGTAAAGCAGTTATACTCCAATAAAGATGTTAAAAAAAAAAGAATGAGTTTCTATTTATCATTACTGTATCAGTTAGGGAAATGCTAGATGCTGTAACAAATGAACCCTGACATTCCAGTGCTGCAATGATATATAGAAATATATCAGTTTACCCATGTAACAATCCAATGTGGGTGTCTCTGGGAGTGGATAGCCTTCCTCCACACAATCATTCAGGGATTCAGACTCCACCCATCTCATGGCTCAGCCATCTAAGCCTTGGAATCCTATGTGTGTAACTGGTGGGTGAAGAAAAAAAAACGGTGGAGAAGGGTCAGCTTTTTCACTGCCTTAGCTCAGAAGTAACATACGATAATAAGTGCTTGTGCCAATTGGTTTTTTGACCCTTGGTCTGTGCCTAATGCATTGCTTTAGAACAACAATTTAATGAATATAAAGGGTTGGTTTGGGGAGGCTCTGCTGAATTTCTATTTGTATCTGGTCACTCTATCTGTATATTGACCACTTAAGCTTTTCCACCAGCTTCTTCTTGGTTAGATACTGGACTTTATTTTTTGTTGTCTTTGATTGTGCAACAGAATTCTTCAAAGCCTCATGACATAAAAACACCCAATTATTTTATCGATATTATGCTCATGGGTTCTATGGGTCAGGAATTTAGGCAAGCGTAGTAGGGATGACTTGGTTCTGCTTCTCTGTGACTGGGGAAGGCTTGAACACCTGGGGACCTACTCAGATAGCTGGGAGATGGAATCATCTGATGGTTCCTTCACTCACATATGTGAAGCCTAGGCTATTTGGGACTGTCAACTGAGGTGCTACACAGAGCCTCCTTATGTGTTTTTTTTTTTTTTTTTTTTAGATTTTTTTGATGGGGACCAATTTTTAAAGTCTTTATTGAATTTGTTACAGTACTGCTTCTGTTTTAGGTTTTGTGTTTTTGGCCACGAGGCATGTTGCATCTTAGCTCCCTGATCAGGGATCGAACCCACACCCCCTGCATTGGAAGGCGAAGTCCTAACCACTGGACCGCCAGGAAAGTCTCCTCCTTATGTGGTTTGAGCTTCCACACAGCATGGCAGCCTCAGGATATTCAGTCTTCTTACGTGGTGGGTCAAGACTCCAAGAGTGAGTATTTTTAACAAACAAGGCAGAAGCTCCATAACTTTTTATGATTTAGCCTTGAAAGCCACATGACATCACTTCTATAGTACACTATTGGTCAAAACAGTCACAAGCCAATCTCGATTCAAGGGGAGGGGACATAGAACCCCACTTGCTGGTGTTCTTGATGGAAAGAATGTCAAAAAGCATAAGGCCGTGTTTTAA
This sequence comes from Lipotes vexillifer, assembly GCF_000442215.2. NCBI lineage: Eukaryota > Metazoa > Chordata > Mammalia > Artiodactyla > Lipotidae > Lipotes > Lipotes vexillifer. The sequence goes on along the minus strand of NW_006795104.1, from coordinate 324,865 downwards.
AACTGATAGAGACTGGCACATTAATTGACATTCCTGTGCACATAACATAAAGCAGGCCATTCAGCTAAAGGAGTAAAGTTTCATTAAAAGCGCAAAATATCTCTAACTTGTGATTTCTGTAATTATCTCTTACCAGCCTGTGGAAGTAAAGTGAATGAGGACAATTATATTTGCCCAAAACTGTGAGATATGCTACACATCCCCGGTAATCCATTTAAAAGTCTAGGTTTCTTCTATTGGATTTTAACATATTCGACTGTGAGTCAATATGGAATTCTCTCTAGACTAACATGTGGATTCTGTTTGCTCTCAAAATGTGTCTAAATCTTCAAGCCTTACTGCAGACCAACCAGTCCATCTTAAACAGGATTCATAGTTCTGAGTATGCATGGGTCTAGATCAGGGTCTTCATCGCAGGTTCACAGATGAAATTCAAGGTGATCTTAGATGGGACCAATTACATATTTACTTTCACTAACCTCTAACTGAAGCACAGCATTTTTCCAATTATGAATGTAAGCAACAAACCCCATTAATATTAGCAGAACCTATGACTCTGGGACTTTGCCATCCAAAAAATAAACCAATGATACTTCCAAATATTATTACATTTGTTACAGTTATCTTGAAATACTATTCATGCTCATTGTTACTCGGTAATTATCGTTGTCATTAATCGTGCTAGATTGCATGTGACTGCAGTCTTCCTGTCTACAGACACGTGTTCGACAAAGCTGGGGAGTTATCCATGCAACTCTGGCCCCAGACATGGTTCAGACCCCATCCCACAAAACCCTGCTTTCTCACCTTGTCACCAGTCACATACATTGCTTTGCATTATTCTCTACCATCCACAGTTGTTGAATGGCCGAAACATGGTAGGAGGTGAGTTATTTTTATTGTTTTGTGACTTTTTGCAAAACTAGACAGTCTAAATGTGAATTCACAGCCCTCCATAGGGTGGTACACCTGTTCTTCCTGGAATTCTGGAGGTGGCTGTGAGTGAGGATTCAGGTGAGGCTGATGGAGAAGGAGCAGTGAGTATGAGCACAGGAACTTGGGAGAGTGGTACAAGCCTTGGTAATACTTTTATGTGGAAGTTTAGGGTTGGACAGGGCCATGCTGTGGAAAGGCAGAGGCTTTACAGTATTATTGTTTTGGGGGTAGGTGATACATGCACATGGCACAAAATTTAAAAGCTACCAAAGGAATTCAGTGGAAGGTGCTCATCTTACTCCTGTCCCTCAGCCATCACTTTCCTTCCCTAGTGACAACTGCCATCAGAGTTTTGGGTGTCGCTCTCATCTATTAAATTTCTATGCAATCAACACACATACCATGCCTTCATTATGGAAGAGCCTCCAATTGTTTGAATATCATGAAAACAGTGCATTACATTATAAAATTCTAATTGCATGAGAAGACATCAGTTTCAAAATAAAAGGCCCTCTGATGCTTCTCCTTGAAGAAAATTCTTAGAACCATTTATTTTTTTAGTGCTTCTGATGTCTAGCTTCGTACTTTGAATAAAATGCATATACCTCTATTTCTTCACTTACCAACTTTAGATAGGATCTAGTATTCTCTGTTTTGAAATACTTTAACTAAATCAACCAAAATTAACAAATGTTAATTCCTCCCTTTCCAGTTTTTAAAATAAGCTATTCTTACCTTTTTTTTTTTTTTTTTTGCGGTATGCGGGCCTCTCACTGTTGTGGCCTCTCCAGCTGTGGAGCACAGGCTCCGGACGCGCAGGCTCAGCGGCCATGGCTCACGGGCCCAGCCGCTCCACGGCATGTGGGATCTTCCAGGACCGGGGCACGAACCCGCGTCCCCTGCATGGGCAGGCGAACTCTGAACCACTGCGCCACCAGGGAAACCCTATTCTTACCTTTTAATTCTTTTTGTTATTTATACAACTTTAAGAGCTATTACTTTCATAGTGTTAATGTTAAAAACATTTGTTTTCTGCTCCACAAATGTGATTCATTGTTCTATGCATCGTCCACATGTTCATTCTTAACATTAAAAATATCAAAATTTATGATACTTTATTATGTAAATGTTATTTACTGCCTGATTATTGTGATTGGACACTGAAAGAACAAAAATATAACCTAACCTGCTGTCACTAGAAGCAATATTAATAATAACACTAGTACATATGGAACACTACCAATCTCACTTTTTAAATTTAATAAATAAATATTATTTTAAATAAATTTAAAAATAAATTTTAAAATTTATTTAAATTGAGATAGTGCCATATAACACTGTGTAAGTTTAAGATGTGTTGATTTGCTACATTTATATATTGCAATATGATTTCCATTGTGGCTTTAGCTAACATCTCTATCACATCACACAATTATCATTTCCTTTTTGCAGTGGGAACAATTAAGATCTAGTCTTTTAGCAACTGTGAACTTTATAATACAGTATTGTTGACTATAATCACTATGCTGTGCATTGGATCTCCAGGACTTATTTATCTACTAGTTGCAAGTTTGTACCTTTAAACAACATCTCCTCAATTCCCCACCCCTACCTAGCCTCTGGTAACCACCATTCTACTCTGTTTTTACAAGTTCAGCTTTTTAGATTCCACACAGAAGTGATATCCTACAGTATTTGTGAGATGTCAGACAGAGAAGGACAAATACTGTACGGTATCACTTCTGTGTGAAATCTACCAATCTCACTTTAAAGATGAGGATGCAGAGGTCCAAGGGATTAAGAACCGTGCCCAAAGTTTACATAGTATTAAGTAGAGCAGGGTGGACAGGATTTGAAACTGGGCAGTAAGATTCTAGAGCCCATGATCTTAACTACTGTAGTGTTCTGCCTAAGCAACAAAATCAAATGGATTATCTTGCCTTATACTCCATCAATTTCCTGTCTGCTAAAATTCCTTTGTGATAAAGAATACATGGAAATGGTTGCAGTAAAATGTAAAAGTAACCCCTCCACCTTTCCCATAACCATCACCCGCCCCAAAGGAAACTAACATGAACAGTGTGTTAGATATATTTCCAGTCCTCTTTCCATGTAATTTAATGGACTCATGTGTTCTATACTTTACCAATTGACTTGCTTTTTGATTTGGAGATCTTCCCATATCAGCATATAAAAATCTACTACTTTCTTTTTAAAACAGCAGTATGAAATTTCTTTAAATGGGTATATCATAATATATGCAATTACTCCACTGCTGATGGATGTTTGGATTGTTTCCAGTTTTCAATATTGTAAACAAAGCAGCGAAGAACATCTTAGTTCATGCTCTATGGCACATGTGCATTTTCTCTAGGATAGGTTGATAGCAATGAATTTGCTAAAAGTGTAGACATATTTAAAATTGTGATAACCCTTGCCAAATTGCTTCCCACTGCACACAAAAGACTTTAAAATGTATATTTCTACACTGAATGAGAAGCTTGTTTCTTTATAGCATCTTCAACACTTGAAATCATCAATGTTTTCTTTTTTCTTTTTTTTTTTTTTGCCAAACTGGCAAAAATCGAAATCTGGTTGTTCATATGCATTTGTTTTATTATTAATGCAGTTCACTATCTTTTTATTGACATTTCACCATCTGTTTATTGACATTTGTAATTCTTCTGCAAATTGCCTGTTCATAGCCTTCACTCATTTAACTATTGAGATATGGGCCTTTTGTAGATTTTTTTGGGAAATACATATATTTTGGATAGTATCTTTCATTTAGTACGTGTACATACTTTCCTCCAATGTGTTGCTTGTCTTCCAATTTTATTTGTGGTGGCCTTTGTCATACAAAATTTAAAACTTTTAAGTAGCCAAATCTGTCAGTCTAGCATACATATTTCAATTAGCATCCTAAACCCAACATGTCTAAAACTGCATTTCCCACTGTTCCCACAGTTACCTTCTCCTCTTGACCATTCATCCACTCATTTAATTCAACAAATGTTGCAATGCCTAGGGGACAACTGAGTTTTATTTTGTTTTGTTTTTATCACAAGGGTGACTGGCAAAAGTCATGACCCATGGTTTTGTAATTTTTTTAAAAGCAAGAGAGAAGTTCAAAGACATTTTAAAAAATGCAATTATTATGCACTCTGCTTAGAAGTGGAAAACAACAGATTGTTAAGATTGCGTCTTTGCAAGTTCCTGCACTGAAATATCATTGCAAATTACTAAGTGTGTTGCCTCAGGATAGCTTTCTCAACCCTGATGTTGTCAAACTTTATTTGGTTCTCTTTGGCTCACTAATCTCCAAACCAGACCTCTTTGCAGCCCACAGAGACCATGTTTTTTATTCTAAGCATAACAAGAGTAGGATGAGAGTGGAGAGAATGGTGCAAACTTCTGCATGAACCCTGGGCAGGCATTCCCTCACTGTGGTGGAGATGGTTCCTTAATCCTTCTCATGTTAGAGTAGGAGTTGGGAAGCAAACTTGGGGGAAGATATCCGTTTGAAAAATGGGGTTTCTTTCCTTTCTTCTTGGGACTTCCTCTCCATGCTTCCTCCTCCTGCTATCCCTCCCACTGGTCCTGTCAAGGAAGGGAGCAGGTTGCTTCATGTTCATTCTTGCCCTCCCCCAGCATCCTTGGCTGTCCTTTGGGAAACTCACAGCAACTTCCCATCACAGAGCACTTGACAACATTGGAACCTGGATTGACTCACACCCGTGAATTTCCCTTCCTGAAACCTTAGGATGCCATGGGGTCCCCCAGCTGATTTCATAAATGTGGTGTCACATTGTAAATCAAGCAGCTGCAGAGTGGCCAGAACATCTGCTTGATTCTGCTATTCTCTTTACGCTAAAAGGAAACTAGCTCTAAAGGGGTCAGTAAAATGTGAGCATTGCCAGTTATTACTCTTCCCAGGCATGGACCAGAAATATCAGTATCTTTTGTTTCCTAAAAACAATATGTTAACACACACACACACACACGCACACACACACACACAGCATCGCTCCATGGAACTCTGCCTAAAGTATTAGATAGTAGGAAAAGAAAATGAACAAGCAGTATCCTGGAGTTTATTCGGATCTTTATTCCTTTAGCAATTTAAAGATGTTGGGAGCAGTGATAGAAAGTAAATAGAAAAACAGAGTGCAAGACAAGAACTGTATCTATAACTACTAGGTTGGGCATTTCTCATTAGGCTAGACTTTGCTGTGGTAACAAGCACACCCTCCCTTCAGTTTCTGCAAACTTAACACCAAAAGGTTTATTTATGGCTCACACAAGCTTGATTGGGTTCAGGCAACCCTCCCTGGGCCGTAGACCTCTATGCTTGGGGAAGAGGAACGGAGTGGCAGAGAGCCGCACACAGCTCTTAAGGGTTTATTCTGCATGTGATATACGCTGCTGTTGTTCACTGCCACAAATAGCCACATGGCCACACCCCCTGCAAGGAGCTTTGGAAATGTGGAAGAGCACAGGGATATCTGGCAAGTAGTAAATGTCTCTGACACCCCAGGCTATATTTGAGGCAGACATAATAGAGATAACAATTCCTCCTTGTTATTACTTAATTCTTGGCTTTGGACTTAGCAGCTCTCCCTTCCTCTCTTCTTCTTTCTTCACTTCTACTACCAATATCCATGACCATAAGCTAAAATCCAATCTTAAAAGAAAGGTATAAAGTCAATATGACTTAAAAGATGTGTATGTAGGAGAATATCCATGGACTATATATTGCTCTGTATACATAAAATTATTCTAATTCAAAATATAGATTTCTTAACTAGAAGTTCTCAACCAAGCTGATTCCCAGCCCCTAAACAGTTTTTACAGTAGGCCACTTGGTCAGGAGTTCAAACCCGTCCTCACCGTACCCTGGCAATCACTTGGGACACTAGTTAAATATCCAGACTCCTGGGTCCCATGCTGAGTTCACTTAAACCAGAATTTCACTGGAAGAACTCCACAGATGATTCCAATAAACACTGAAATTTGAGAAAGCTAACTTGTATTCATTTTCCCAGGAGTATTTGCATCTTTTAAAAGGAAAGCTGAAAGAAGAAAATATTTCATATGAAGGAATGATTTACTAAAAGTTGAAATTCAAACTCTAGAGGGGAAGTGGTCTTTAGGTGAGGGGCTTTCTAGATTTGGTCATATTAAATACGTTGGCTTATTCAGCCATGTAAACTTAGCGTGTACAGTTTTGTTTGTATTGTTTTGTTGGTTTTAAAAATCTCTTTCAGATATTTTATTGTATTCTTGTCTTGTATCTATGGGGTCTCTCTCATGGGAGATAGTTTCCTATTATAAGCTTTTCATTTCTGGTTGTGAGCGCATCTTCAGTGGGGGCTATTTTCTTTCCTACAGGGGTCTCTGATTTCTGGAAGGTGGAAGCATCCCTACAGAGTGGTTTTTGTTCGTTTCTACCAGGTGTCCAATGGGTTTTACCTGCTTAGGACCATTTCTCTGCAGCTGGCATCATGGCACCATGAAGGTACCCATACAGGAAAGGGTATATGCACGGGATCCCTAACTCACCCATGGCACAGGCATGTAATTTTAAGTTCCATTCATCCAAAGCCATGGGTGGAGATAACACTTCCCTGATACAATTGTAATGGTTTTTTCTAGACCCTTCTTCTCAAAGAAAATAGCCCTTCCAGGGCTCAAGGCCATATATCTTATCCCCTCAGAATTCCTGGATTTTCCCTAGTACCCACAACTCCCTTCTTTGGGCATCCGTGGCATCAACTGTAGGATCTAGCTCTGTAGCTTTTGATTTCTCCTTTTACTTCCTGGTTCCTGATTTGAAATCAGAATAGAATTTTTTAATGGTTATATTTTATCCACTATGTGTTTGGAGCCAGACCAAGGAAAGGGAATATACTCTATAGAGCCTCAGTCTGCCATTTTCCTGAAGTTTTACAAGACTTTTTAGGAAGCACATTCCTTTGTGGTTAGTTGTGTTCATTTGTTTTGTATCATCATTGCTGTTTTGTTTGGTGAACTTCCTTTGCTCTTGAACAATATTTGATGGTAAAAGGTCCCATTTTAGGCAGAAAACAGACCATTAATCACATTCTCTCATGGGGCTTAGTTCATTTTCCTCATATACCTGTCATCACGTTACATTGTGGTTGGTTCCAGACAGCGTTGCCTTCCATTCTATAGGCTTCTGGGTCCAGAGAGCAGATCTTTCATCTTTTAATCTCCAGTGCTGGACAGGAAATGTTTGTGTTGGTAATAAGACAGGAAAACTTGATGATGATGATGTTGATGGTTGTGGTGATGATGGTGATGATGATGGTGATGATGGTGGTGGTGATGATGATGATGGTGATGATGATGGTGATGATGGTGATGTTGATGGTGATGTTGATGGTAATGATGATGGTGATGATGGTAATGGTGATGGTGATGATGATGTGTGCTACCACACAAGAAGAGCCTCACGCAGAATTCTGGTTCTGGTATGAATGGTTAGAACATCCTTCTTGGATTTTTGGATTTTAAAGTGCTATTAATGGCTATTAATTAGTCTGTGTAAATTAATACCTTCTCCCTGCCTGGATGCTCACACAGCCTTTAGTTTCAGAGAATAGCCTACCTGAGGGAGTGGGAATACATAGAAATTCGGGAAGAGACTTGTCTCCTTGTTCTCAGTGATGGTCTCAGTCCCCAAGCACGTGCTCAGAGGACTTCTGTTAGATGTTCTGCTTGCCCAACTCCCTCCCTTCTTCTTTCTTCCTCTTTCCCTTCCTCCTTTTCTCTATTCTCTCTCCTTTTTACCACTATAGGTGAAAGTGCTTAACCGAGATAAACTATAGTGTTTTATCAATAAATATTTGATGAGTGAATTCTTTTAATTATCCTTAAAAGGGAAAAGTATTGTCTACCTTACTTTTTAATACAGAGGCTGCCTCTAAAGTGTAAACTAATCATTTACTAAGAGCATCATTATCCATTTGGTACTTGTTGCTAAGCATTTTACACCTATGGAATCATCTCAGAAACCACCTGTGAGGTGGGGGATATGAAACATATGTTGAATCCTACTCACCTGAGGCAGACAGTAATTTATCCCAGATCACACATCCCATAAATTGTAGAGCTGAGCTCGGAGTCTAGGCTGTCTGGCTAGAAAGCCTGTTCTCCTAGTCATTGCACCACACTGCAAACAGTACTCATCCGCTGAAGAGCCACTTCACACTGGAGTGTCCACCAGGCCCAACCACATAGTTGGGATCCTTATATTTTTATTCAAGAGTGATATAGAGGGATAGAAAGTGCTGGACCCCTCATCACCTTCCAGGTTGGCAAATTCAGGAAGGAGACAGGGAACCAAAGCAGTTAGGTTATCTATGATAAGTCTGAGTCTGAAAGCTTAGGTCTGTGTCATGGATTTATGGTCTAAATATCTTGGACTCTTCTCCTGGTTTCTTGATGATAGGGTTATATTTTAAGAACGTAATGACAGTAATGTTAAAATATTAATATTAATATTAGAAAGATAAGGTAATAGTCTCAAAAGAATACTCAAAGTAAGTTTTTTCAATGATCCAAAATCAATTTTGAGGTGAAAGCAAGTCTATTTACAGTAAAAAGAGATAGAAATAGAGCTAGAGATGGAGATAGAGTGGGAGGGAGGGAGGGAGAGAGGGGAGGGGGGAGAGAGAGAGAAACAGAAAATACTGACCTTAATACAGGCTCTAGAGAAACTGGTGGTCTGTGTGTGATACGTCTGGCACTGCAGACAGAAAGTCTGGCTAAGGCAGCACTCTCAGTAAGAGATGATGCTCACCGGTTCTACCTGCTCTGGGGACCAGGATGTAGACTGTAATAATGCATGCGTTTGTGTGTAGGGTCCACTGGACCTGATATCTATTCATTACAGTATCTGGTAACTCTACGTTATTAAGGAAGGTTAGGTAGAGGATATGCGCAGGCTCCAGGAAATTGGTTTGTGAAAATGCTAGCATGCAATCTTTGTCCCTTCTTCTGGCTTATCTCCTTTCAGGTCACTGAAATTTAAATAATGATTAGAAATCCAGGAGCCATCTTGGACCATGAGGTGGACCATGATGGAGCAAAGAGAGTGAGCCTGGATCCTTGACCTCATGGAGAGCAGTACTGGCTCTGGACTGCTTTGGTTTAGACAAGAAAAATGGACTTTTAGCTAATTCAAACTATTGTCAACGTGGGTTTTATATCACTTGCAGCTAACCCTAACTGTAGTTGATCCGTCCCATACCAAATAACTCTCAACGGACTTTACACAGTGTGAGCTGGAGAAAAGCAAAGCCTACTTCATGATCCGATCATCTGGGGGCTAGCAGACCAAACCAGAGAAATACTGTCTGGACAATGGTGGAAGCACTCACCCTGCTTGGATACTTTCCCCAGTGTTCTTTGCCTGGTTGACTCCTTCCCATTGTGATAGATGCAGAGGGGAAGACTTTGCACTTTTCTAAGGCACTTCCACTTCTCACTGTCTGCCTTTTACCAGGTGCCTTTGCTGTTTCCATCAGAGAATAGTAGGTTCCTGCTTATTCCATCCCATGTAGTGTAAATTAAGAGTTTGGTGGGACCTATCCCTTGCATAACAGCAGAATATTAGAAGAGTCTAGGTGATGCTGGCAAGCCTGATTCCATTTCTTTTTCTCTGGAGGGAGAGTGAGTGAAGGTAACGAGATGGTAGGGGCAAGATAGATGGTCTGGGACAAAGCCCACTTTGCTTTTTGAAAACACACAGGTCTCCTCTCTGGACCAGCCAGCTCTGCTAAGTGTATCTAGGATAGAAACTAAGGGGGCTTCTAAGAGTTAATGGAATTGAAGTCCATGAACATGTCGAACAGGAAAACTGCAAATACAACGAGATGGCAATTACACTGAAGGTTTTGCAATTACTTGTGCTGTTAGTGAGGGATCTTAACTGCTGCTTAACCCTCTGGGCCAGGAAGTGGCTACTTCCTCCTCATGAATGTAATGGTATCTCTTGTGACTTGGCTCTGAAACAACTCCTGCTTAGAAGCTGATACTGCACTTGTAAAAATGTTACTAATTTTTGAATAATGACAATACACTCTGCCAGTCTTTCCTAACTTGGGCAACTTTTTGCTGCTCTGGCCTTGCTGTATTTGCTGTATGAGGGTTTTATTGAAAGACTGTGCTTGGGAAGATATGATTGTCTTTAATATATTTTTTAGGGAAGCATAAACAGCATAAACAAACAGGAAATAAAAGTAATTCATATTTTTATAATTTGGGATATATGGGTAACATCACATATAATTATACCCATAGTAATAGCAGCACTGACTATATGCTGGATACTTTGGGCTCAGGACAGGCCGCCCCCAAAATATGCCAAAGTGGCATATTGATTACTTTGAATTAAAGTTACTTGAGAAACGGCCAGTAGAATAAAAATTATATCTAAAAAAACTCATTCTGGCACCCTCTTCTTTCCCCTGAAAGCAGGAAATAAATCTCCCATGTGAAGGTATCCTCCTTATATCAGGAAGACAGAAAGTATCTTTTTCACCAGAGTTAGGAAATTCAAGGCTAAGAAAGCTGAATAGACAAATCTAGTTACTTTTTCCTTAGTTCGCTACCCCAAGCACTAACCCTTTTGTTTTGTTAAATATTCATGAAAAATTGTTTCTTTGTCTAAGAATGATATATAAACAGCCTGCTTTGGTCACTTTGGGGGTTCCATTTCTATGAGACCTCTGTATGTGTGAATTAATTTTTTTTCTCCTGTTAATTTGTCTGTGCCAATTTAATGATTACATCAGCCAAAGGAACCCAGAAGGGTGGGGGAAATTTCCTCCTTCCTGACACCTTCTAAGCATTTCTTATACGTTAACTCACCTCATACAACAATCCCATAAGGCAATTGCTATCATTGTCCTCATTCCAATTTTCAAATGAGGAAACTGAGGCACAGAGAGATTAATTTGTCCAAGGTCACACAGTTAATATAGGAAGAGCTGAAATTTGAACTGGGGAGTTTTATCTCCAGAATCCAAGCTCTTAACTGTTGTGCAGACCATCTCTTGACACTGAATAAAAACACACGCTTGCTCGCTAGTGTGCATGTGTACGCACATGATGTTGAAGAAACCTAAAAGGCAAATTATCTATCCTCAGATTCTCAACAGATTATTCTTTTTAATAGTTATTTTTTTCTTTTTTTTAACACCTTTATTGGAGTATAATTGCTTTACAATGGTGTGTTAGTTTCTGCTGTATAAGAAAGTGAATCAGCTATACATATACATATATCCCCATATCTCTTCCCTCTTGAGTCTCCCTCCCTCCCACCCTCCCTATCCCACACCTCTAGGTGGTCACAAAGCACCGAGCTGATCTCCCTGTGCTATGCAGCTGCTTCCCACTGGCTATCTATTTTACATTTGGTAGTGTATATATGTCCATGCCACTCTCTCACTTTGTCCCAGCTTACCCTTCCCCCTCCCCGTGTACCCAAGTCCATTCTCTACGTCTGCGTCTTTATTCCTGTCCTGCCCCTAGGTTCTTCAGCACCGTTTTTTTTTTTTTTTTTTTTTTTTAGATTCCATATATATGTGTTAGCGCATAGTATTTGTTTTTCCCTTTCTGACTTACTTCACTATGTATGACAGACTCTAGGTTATGACAGCAACTTGTGCATGATTTTAAATAGTCACAGAGATTAAAAATGATCCTCATTCTCCAAAATTACAGTTGACATTCTCTGTGTGTCTTTGGACAAGTAATTAATCTTTCTAAGCCTTTTTTTTCTTATTTTGAATTCAGGATAATAATTCCTTCTTTACTGAGTTGTTAGGGACATCAAGTAAGAGGAGTATATAAAATGCCTGTACCAGTTGGGACTTTTTCAGTTGTCAGTGACTGCAAACCCAGCTTAAATTGGGTTTAAGCAAGAGAGCTTTTGTAACTGAAAAGCCACAGGATAAACCGCAGGCTGAATTCATAGCCAAAAGGAGTGATCAGTATTGTTTGTTTTGTTGTTGCTTCCCCACTTTTCAGTTCCGTTTTGCTCTCTTCTTTTCATTCTCACTTTCATGTGCGGTCAAGATGGTTCCTATCCCAGAACTTTTCAAATTCAAGCCCAACTGGAAAGCAATGGCTTTGGGATTAACGGGAATTAGTTATGATTAGCTCTGATTGGCTTGGGCTGAGTCACATGCCCCTGCTCCAACCAATCACCATGGCTGGAGAAATGCTTGCTCTTATTGGCCAGGCATAAGTCGTCTGCTGGAGTCAGGGGTGGAGTCTCCCTGGAAGCAAAATCAGGTTGCTTACCCTTGCGGAGATAATAGTAAGCGGGTGCAGAGCGCAAGAAACTACTCTCCACTTTAGTGCCTGGCCCACGTGAGGAACTCAACAAATGCTAGGTTCAGGCCTGTTCTTTTGTTTGTTTGTTTGGCTTTGTCTTTTAGCTTTTTGAAGACAGTTTTATTGAGGGATAGTTGACATATAGTAAACTGCACATATTTAGAGTGTATAATATCAAAAGTTTTCACATATGTATATAGCCAAGGAACCATCACCATGATTAAGATAATAAACATATCCACCACCCGCAAGAGTTTCTCCTGCCTTTTATAATCTTTCTCGCTCAACTTTCCCCACACAGCACACCCCCAGCCCCTTCCAGTCCCATCCCCAGGTAATCACTGATCTGTATTCTGTTGTTATGGATTAGACACATTTTCTGTAATATTATATAAATGGAATCATACACTATGTACTCTTCTTTTTTGGTTTGGCTTTCTCTTACTCAGAATGATTATTTTGAGATTCATCCTTGTTGTCAGAGCACAGGCTCCGGACGCGCAGCCTCAGCGGCCATGGCTCACGGGCCCAGCCGCTCCGCGGCATGTGGGATCTTCCCGAACCGGAGCCTGTGCTCTGCAACGGGAGAGGCCACAACAGTGAGAGGCCCGCATACCGCAAAAAAAAAAAAAAAAGATGGGGAAGAAATGGTTCCATAGATAAAGCTAGGGACCGGCACCACAAGAAGGAGTCAAACTAGGCAAAAACAACAGTCATTTACTCTTGGCATTTACTTTATGCCTTTTCTTATAAAATATTAAGGCTTTACAAAGAAAGGCCATGTTACAACCTAGAAAATAGGTACAAGATCTTTTTAGGCCCAGGAAAAAATCTAATGATTAGCCTATTTGCCCTATCAAGCTACACAGTAATAAAAAGAATTAATTGAAGGCAAGTTTTTTACTTCATCAGTGCAATTATTAAGTTCTAGGGATAGAACTTATTTCCATCCCAATAAATTCCTTAACTGGCAATCATTGAAAAATACCATGAAGCTGTGTGTGATGGCTAGTTTTATGTGTCAGCTTGGCTAGACTATAGCACCTAATTATATTCAATCAAACTCCAATGTATGTGTAAATAAACATATGTATCTGTATATACATATGCTGTATATACATATACAAATACATATTATACATATAGGTATATACGAATATGTATATATGTATTTGTATATATAGATATGGATGCATCTTCTACTGGTTCTGTTTCTCTGGTAGAACCGTGACTGATACATCATGCAATGTCAAATTATGGTTTGTAGTTGAAAAATGACATTGACCATGATGTTAGTGAGTTTTTAAGTCAAAGTTGAGGCAGAAACCCATTCCCCTTCAATGTACAAGTTATGTAATTTGACTGAACCTGTAGTGTAGTAGTCTTATTAACATATTTTAACAGGAATGGTACCACTTTTTGTAGGTCCCTAAAAAACAAAGTGTCACTGTAATACTAGATATAAATACTTGATAATACATGTGATATAGCGCCTTTCTACTGAGGAATTTAAATGATTTCACAGGCATCATCTCATGAATTTACATGTGATGGTAATGAGGTAGGTGGCAAATATGACTATCCCCACTTTATCGACTGAAATTGGGACCCGATGAATGTGACTTGGTCCAAAGCTCTGTTGAAACTCACTAACAGACTATGAATAGAAAAAGAAGTCTTGCAGGCTTTGGGCCAGTGTTCAGCCAGTTCAAAGAGTTGTGTCCCTGTCACCTGTATGGGAATCACCTGGAGTTATTAAAATGCAGGTTCCTGGGCCTCGCCTTCAATATACTGAATCGGAATTCTGGCAAGTGGATCAAAGAGTTTGCCATTTTGGTGAGCTCCTTAGGCAGCCCTTAGCACATTAAAGGCTGAGAGCTAATCCTGAGGTGTAGTTTTTCACCTCATCTATACCTTCACTGTTTGGCTTCATGGGTATATAAATTGAAAAATTTAGGAACTCAATCCTTGTTTTCCTGGTTCTAGTAGGAAAAAGAAATGAAAAGAAAAAAAATTCTGGTTTATTTTATTTTTTAAAAGCAGACATTTAAATGCTTCTCATTATTTTCAAGGAAATTTAGGCTATCTATGAGTCGCTGACACGTATGTTCTGTCAACATCCTGATCTCCATTTATTGGCATTTGTATGATGTGTTTTGCCTTTTTAGCCCTTCTTGCTCACCTGGGAGACCTCTTCTGCTGCCTCCAAGAGGTTACATGGGTCCTTTAACCAAACAAATGCACAGACATTTGTAAGCCAAGGACATTTTTGCTAGGGTAGCACTGGCAGAAATTGCAGAGCAGCTCGTAAGCTGTCTCAAAGACGGGGGGAATGTCTGACAGGGTGAATTCACCTTGGCACAATCATTTGATCCACCGGCCAAACAGACTCAGCTGGTAGTGGTGCAAACATTGATTGGGCTTATAGCTTTAATGTCCTTATCTTTTGTCATTGTTTTCTTTTTTAACTGTTTGACAAAAAGAGGTTTCTATACAACAGAAGTTCTTAAAGGCAAGAAAAGGGTACTTTTCTAGGAAAAGAGTATAGGCTATGTTTGGACCTATTGTACATTTTAGAATGTTACAGTAGACACTGTATAGAATGTCACAGTATCTGGACCCTAGATTAGAATCTAGAATGTTACTGCACACTGGTATTTGTAGGATCCCTTTGAAAGCACAAAGCCCTCAAGATCTAAAAGGGCAGAGCCATGGACATGGCTAACGGCTGGGTCTGTCCTACTAGTTACCACCCCTCGCCCTCCCACCAGCTCTTGTTTTCCTGCTCTTGAGGTCACAAGGCAAGTGAGAGAAATGTGACAGTTAGGAGTGAGAACCTCTCATCACTATGGGCAAAATCCCACTTAGTGGAAAATGATTCACAAATCTTTACTACGTAAAGGTCCAAAATTATAAATGTGCATTCAGTCCCTCAAATCCCATTTTATACTACCCCCCACCCAAGATTCCAAAATAGATGATAAAAATAAATGAAGATGAAACTCATATATATGCTTTCACAGACATTTAAATATGTATACTCAAATTAAACAGTGCAAAAGCTCTGTTGCAATCATGAAAAACTGGACACAACACAAATGCCTATTTGTGTTGAAATGCTTAAAAAATATAGAATATTCATATAGTGGAATTTCATGTAGATGGTAATCAAGTGAGGTATCTCTATATGTATAGACATAGATGTATCTAGCATGTATTTTTTAAGCAAACTACAAAAGAGTAGAGTCTGATTCTATTTTGCAATATAATAACAACCAGACATATTAGCATGTGCATATGAAGAAAGCCTGGAGGTAAAAATACAGGGTGGTTAAGAGATTTGGGGCTACAGGAGATATTTGCTTTGTACATTATAAATTTCTGTCATATTCAAGTTTCTTATAAAGAACACAATTACTTTCTTAGAGCACATTTTCTTTATTTTTATTTTATTTTATTTTTTAATACAGCAGGTTCTTATTAGTTAGCTATTTTATACAAATTAGGGTATATATGTCAATCTTAGAGCACATTTTAAATGTCTAAAAAGTGAAACACTAAAAAATTCCTTTGGGGAGATTTTTCTGCATGGCGCTAGCTTGGTTGAGGTTCCTATACCATTGGTCTAATGACGTTTAGAAAAAATACCATGGGAGTTTGGGTCTCAGGGAAGCAGATGCCAGGACAGAGTTGGGACTGCAGCCGGTCTGTGGGGTGTAACATCTGGGGAAGCAGGGTTGGGTGGAAGAAGCCATCAGACCCCGATGAAAACACCCTGGGAAGAACTGGATGCCCTTTAGACAAGTCCCTCACTGGGGCCTTGTACTGAGCCCTTGTACCACTGTTCAGCATGGTCATTGTCGGGGGTTGCCCCGGAGGAGGCTGACCTGGGCAGGAAAGCTGAGATGAGCCCTGCGAGAGTTAACACTTGGAGGCTCGGGCTCCTGGAAGCCTCAGGGCCAGTCCTTTCTTGAATGGGGGTCTGAGCTCTGCATTCCT
>NW_006795104.1:308065-308469 GCF_000442215.2 Lipotes vexillifer | reverse complement strand
CTGCACTTACACAGAGCCTCCTTCACTTCGTCATGTGCAAGCTTAGGCATTTATGGTAAAGGTGGTTTGGATGAAATCTTCAACTTTCTCTGGGCTACAATACTTTTCCATCTACAATACTTACCTTTTCCATCTAACCATCTCGCCTCTGGTTCAGCTACATTTTGAAAATTTAGTTTAAGAAGCGGCTTATTGTATGTGAAAGTTATAAAGAATCAAGTTTTTTATATTAGAATATATAGATATTGTTAAAAAGCAAAATTCAGCTGAGTAAATTTTTTTTTTTTTTTTTGCGGTACACGGGCCTTTCACTGCTGTGGCTTCTCCCGTTGCGGAGCACAGGCTCCGGACTCGCAGGCTCAGCGGCCATGGCTCACGGGCCCAGCCGCTCCGCGGCATGTGGG
>NW_006795104.1:283551-307883 GCF_000442215.2 Lipotes vexillifer | reverse complement strand
CACAGGCTCCGGACTCGCAGGCTCAGCGGCCATGGCTCACGGGCCCAGCCGCTCCGCGGCCTGTGGGATCTTCCCGGACCGAGGCACGAACCCGTGTCTCCTGCATCGGCAGGCGGACTCTCAACCACTGTGTCACCAGGGAAGCCCAATTTTAAAGATCTTATTGTCTCTATACAATGATTCATGAATCAGGCAGCAACTGATCTAGCAGATGGAATGAGCTCTGAAGGGCTGTACAAGGCAAGAAATTTCATAAGCAGGGGGAGAAGAAGCAAGGAAGTTGTACTAGGCAAAAAAATCGGATCAGTTACTGCAAGATTACTTCCCTTTTAGGGGATGGCAGGGGTTTATCAGGCATATTTCAACAAACTAATGCTTATCAGGTGATTCCCAACTGACTGGTTTAAGATTCTGTTTCTTCTGGGGGAACTGAAACTGTAGTTAAGTCTCCATTTGGTGATGTGGGGCTTAGCCTAAGCGACTCCATTTTGGGCCTGCTGACTTATTTTTAACAATATATATACACTTTTACTTTTGTGCACTTCTCCAAATGACTTCAGAGAAGGTATTGGGAAATACCAATCGCAAACACTTAAATACATAAACACTTTACATTCATTCACTTTGCATCCTTACAACAGTCCTCTGAGGATGTTATTATTATTATCCTTGTTTCATAGATAAGAAAACTAAGGCACAGAGTGGCTAAGCCACCTTCCCCATGTCACTCAGTAAGAAGTAGAGTCAGAATTTGAACCCAGGGAGTCTGGTTTCAGAGTCCATATTTGTAAATACAGCAATAAACTGCCTCTTAAGTGAACTAGGTTTGTTTACTGCTGGTCGGAGATATAACGTGTGCACAGGAAAAGAAGTATCTGTGGTATTAGGTAAGAACTCTACCCACCAAGACAGGGGTCCCAGAGGCTATGCAAGGAAGCCTCAACTGCTGATGAGGACGGGACAGATCCAATGTAGGCGAGGCTGTCACTGGGACCAATGCTTTAGCCTCTATTAGCATTTGGTGTGTTAGTATGAAGAGAAACTTGAATTGGCCACCTCCAAATGGAGCAGCCTCACCTTGGACTATAAATGGATGGCATTCACCTTGGAATGTAGTGAGAAATACCTCTTTCTGTCTGCTCATGTGTCCTGAGAAGTCCCTTGGACCCACCACGAAATCTGTGAGATCCTATACAGTTTCCACCCCTCTCCCCATTTCCCTTTGCTGTTCTTCCCTGGGCAAATGAGAATTAGGCTGATAAACAAGCTTTTTCAAAGACTTGCCTTTCGTCTCTATCCCTAAGTAGTCTTGGGGCAAAACTTCTATTTCAAAGAAAAAAATTATTGAGAGTAGTAATTACAGGTATTGAAATTCAGACTCTACACAGCACTCTTTGTTGCTCCAATTATGAACAGTGTTAAAATAGGGTCACTTATCTGGGAAATTATTAAAAAGAATTCAGTGTACATGAAAGCCTCAAAAGTCCTTAAAGGCAGATGTTAGGTAAGGGCTGGTTCCATGATGCTATCTCTTCTTCCTCACTGACCCCTTGCTCCCTGTCTTCTAGCAGATAAATACCTGTTTTGAACAGCAACCTTCTTTTTTAATAATTTCAGCAAAATGTTCAGGAAAATATGTTGCTCATTCTTGACCAGTGACTGGAATTTTCCCCTGAATCCTGATGCTATGCTAACCAGTCTTTTCCTGAGCCAATCAAATACTTTGCTGGAGTAGAAAACATTTTCCTGACTCTACCTTTTCTAGAAGATTTAAAGAGTGAGGGTGTCTTTGCAGCAATGCTTACTTGCTTCAGAGACAAGTAGATGTGCAGTGTCTGACTGTGCCCCTAGCAATAAAATATTTTTCCTTCTCGTAGTTTAGTCTATCAACTTACAACCAAGACCATCAATTAAAAGTTAATTCTCTTGGATTTCATTGACTTAGTGAATCTGTTTGTCAACACGATCTGTTGGTTCGCTGGTCAAATCATTAGGGAGTTATAAATTCATGTTTGGAGTTTTATTTTTAATAAGAAAGAGAAGACAGGGAAGAAAGCATGTCATAAGCACAAGTCTGAAAGATTGACTCTGTTAGAAAAGTAATTTCAGCAGTAAGTCTGTATCATCTTTGTGCTTGAATAGCAGCATGTGATTTATCCCCAAACAATTAACACATGTGGTAATAATAATAGTAATAAAAACATGGAAAGGCAGAAACAAAGAGATTCATTTCCCTAAGAAAAATAATTTTATAATCACAGAATTCAAGTTCTATAGTATGAATTCCAGGGAGGAGAATGCCTTGAGGATTGGTTTGATATGCTGTCCAACAGGTATCTCAGATAGGAAGATGTACCCAAAAGAAAAATTTGGAACTCAAACAGTGAAGACTTTCTCTTTAGTCTGGAAAAACCGAAAAACGGCCATTTATACCTTGTGCTGAACTCGGAAAAAACTCTAGGTGCTTCGAGGTTTATTTCTGAAAGAGAGTAAGAAAAAGGAGGGACAGAATAGCAGAGAGAAAGAAAGAGGAAGAATCTGAGTTTTTTTTTTTTTTTTTTTTTTTTTGCCAAAAAATGTTAAAAAACAAAGAATGTTGCTTTAAGATAGGTGGAGATAGTAAAGTAATTCTTTTGGTAATCTTAGGTTTGAGGTAATAAATCTTGGCTTGTCCTATGGAAGCGGAAGGATACTAACAGCAGAGGTTGCTGGCTCCTTCCACACCCTTTGACAAACATCCTTTCTCTGACAGAGCAGCTATGAATCATTTCAAATAAGGCTGACTCAGCTCGCTACGTTCAGACATCTTTGATATGATCCTGAGGGGAGAGGTGGAGGGAATAATTTAGGGAAAACTTTTTTTTTTTTTTTTGGCGGTACGTGGGCCTCTCACCGTTGTGGTCTCTCCCATTGCGGAGCGCAGGCTCCGGACGCGCAGGCTCAGCGGCCGTGGCTCACGGGCCCAGCCGCTCCGCGGCACATGGGATCTTCCCAGACCGGGGCACGAACCCGTGTCCCCTGCATCGGCAGGCGGACCCTCAACCAGTGCGCCACCAGGGAAGCCCAGGCTGCTTGATTTAAAGAAGTGACTGGCATCTTCTTCCAAGTAGCTTGTTGATCTTCTCATTATGCTAGTGAGAGAGAAAGAGGGATGTAAGAATGACTCAGATTTCTACCTCAGACAATCAGATTCATGGTGACACCATTAGCAGAAGAGACCACTCTAGAAGCCTGTGCCAGGAGCAGGTGGGAGCAGTATTTGCACCGTGGGTGCGTGCAAAGATTTTGTGGGGAGTTCAGAACCAGAGGGGCATTTCCGTGGGGTATTTAGTGGGGATGTTGGGTAGAAATAAACCATGTTGGGCTAGAAATGGATCTTTCATAAATATTTAGAGGGTTTGCTTCACATTCAGAGCATTGTATGACAACTAAGTCTTTTTATAACCCACCTGTACCACTGAGAGGCCAAATTTAGTCCAGTTGGGGGGCGTGGCCAAGGAAGAGATGTGTTACTGGGTCTACTCTCCTCATGATGCAACTGAATTTCTTATTTGTAAGTTCTGGCAGTTTCCTGTACAGCAAAGAAAGATGTCTAGGAAATTGCATTTTCTGGAAGCTATGGGCGTTCCGTGCTCTAACTCAGCTTTAGCTTCTTATAAGGGAGGAGTTTAGTGGGAGAGTTTTCCTCTTTCTGTGACTCTATTTGGTGAATTATTTCACCTTTAAGAAATGGGAGGGGAGAATTGAGGTCTGAATAATTTATAATGCATAACTATTACATGCAGTGAATAATTTTTAGCGCACTATCAGTGTAAGTAACAAGAAACATAACTGGCAAAACACCACCGCAGCTGTGAGGGCAATTTTCAACCATGTAGAAATTTCAGGATCCCTCCGAATGCTGACAAGTTATAGTTTTCTGGTAGTTCCTGCAAACAGATCTTCCATATAGAACGTTCTGTGTCCCACACTCCAGCTACTTCAATCCCATGTTGCCTCCTATATGTCATCTCCTCTTTAGTCCTTCAACAGCTAACTTCCACTTTCAGGAAAAGGGCCTCTACAAAGGTTCGTGTAGCAGAGACTTGCTATGTGCTCACCAAACCCATTTCCTCTTCCTGGGCACCCAGCTGAACTGCATCCCCCAGCCCACCTGCTTGTAGATGGAGTCATGTGAGTAGCACTGGAGGAAGTGATGCCTGCTGCTCCAGGGTGACACAGAAGGCATCCTGGTCCATTTAGCATATTCCCTCTGCCCTGCTCTCTGCAGTTGG
Source organism: Lipotes vexillifer (assembly GCF_000442215.2). Classification (NCBI taxonomy): domain Eukaryota; kingdom Metazoa; phylum Chordata; class Mammalia; order Artiodactyla; family Lipotidae; genus Lipotes; species Lipotes vexillifer. The sequence continues at coordinate 303,609 of NW_006795104.1, read as the reverse complement.
GTGATGCCAGAGCAAGTGGGTATTGAAGATGGTGTCGATGAGCATGAAGGAGCCTGGATCCCCTGAGTCACTGTGGGAGGAGACTCATACAATCAGGAATGTCTGCTTTGGACTTGGCATAGTGAGAAATAAACTTCCATTGTGTTAGACCACTTGGAATTGGGGGTTGTTTCTTAAAGCATTTAGCTTGTCCTGGCTAATACACTGAGCCACTCACTCCACTGTCTTTGTGAGCATTCATTATTCATTAGCTAATCTCTAAGGCAGGTGACTCACAGTTCACTTAACATGAAGGAAAGTCCTGAATCGATGGGATTTTGGGGAATGACAAAGACACTTTTGTTCCTGGGATGGTTGGTTTAGTTTCTTCTGAGGCCATTGGATTAGTCAGTAATTGTGAAAGCCGCTGTATGAGGTCATTTAAGTGCAATCCATTTTGGAGGGAAGGAGAAGGGCCTGGGTTTTCAGTTCAGGTGCAGTGATGCACAGTGTGCTATGTTCTGTTGCAGAGTGTAGCATAAATGATGTATTATTATTTATAGTTGAAGTGCTAGAATTTGTGAATTTTAAAAACTTTTTATTTTGAAATAATTACAGACTCAGAGGAAATTGAAAAGAAATGTACAAGGAGGTTCCATGAACCTCCTTACCTCCTCTCCGCCCAGTGTTTATATCTTGTATAACTATAGAACTATATCAAAACCATGACACTGACACTGGCACAATCTACAGAGTTGATCCAGGTTTCACCAGTTATACCTGTACTCAGTTGTGTGTGTGTGTGTGTGTGTGTTGTTGCATGCATTATATCACACACGTAGCTCTGTGTAACTGCCATTCATAATCAAGATGCAGAACTGTACCATTACCACATGGATCCTTCATGCTCACTCCTATAGTTACACCCACCCTCCAATCCTTAACGTTCTCCCCTCTGCCAATCTTTAACACCTGGCAACCACTAATCTGTTCTCCATCTCTACAATTTTGTTATTTTGAGAATATTATACAAATGGAATCATATAGTATTTGACTTTTTGTCACTCAGTGAAATTCCCTTGAGGTTCTTCCAAGTTGTCGTGTGTATCCGTAGTTTATTCCTTTTTATTGCTGAGTAGCATTCCATGGTGTACATACACCACAGTTTGTTCAACAATTAACCCACTGAAGGGGTTTTCGGCTATTATGAATAAAGCTGCTATTATTGTTCATGTAAAAGTTTTTGTGTGAACATAGGTTTTAATTTCTCTAGGATAAATGCCCCGAAGTGCAATTGCTGGGTCATGCGGCAAGTACATTTTTAGTTTTAGAGGAAACTGCCAAACTATATTACAGAATGGTTGTACCATTTTATATTCCCACCAAAAATTAATGAGTGAACCTTGTCAATATTTAATGTTATCGCTATTTTTTATTTTAGCAATTCAGATAGGTGTGTAATGATATTTCCATTGTGGTTTTAATTTGCATTTTCCTAATAGTTAATGATTTTGAACTTTTTCTGAGTATTTATTTACTATCTGTATTTCCTCTTTGGTGAAATATCTGTTTATGTCTTGACCCATTTTCTGATTGGATTCTATACTTTTTTAATGCTGAGCTTTGAGAGCTCTTTGTGTAATCTAGATATAAGTCCTTTTGTTAGCTATGTGGTTTGCAAATGTATATTCCACTCTGTAATTTGTCTTTTCACCCTGTTAGCAGGATCTTTGACAGAACAGATCATTTTAATTTTGATGAGGTCCAATTTATCAATTTTTTCTTATGGATTACATTTTTTATGTCAAATCTCAGAACTCTTCACCTAGACCTAGATCCCAACCATTTTCTCCTATGCTTTTTAAAATAACAGTTTTACAATTTTATGTTTTACATTTAAGTCCATGATCCATTTTGAATAAACTTTTGTATAAAGAATGACGTTAAGGTCAAGGTACTTTTATATTTTTCTTATAGATGTCTAATTGTGTGAGTGGTTTTTGAAAAGAAATGAGGTAAGTCATACCATCAATGATATTACCTTACTTCTGTTTTCACAAACTTTCTTGAATGAGAGACAGGGGGACAGGATGGAGGTACAGCTATCGTATCTATTTATGCACCCATGTTTCAATAAAAATTTTGTGTCAGGCATAGAGGAGGGTCTTAAACTAGCAGCCACAGGTCGATTCTGGCCTGCATACATATTTGTCCCACACAGTGTTTCTTAAAAAAATTTGAGCCAACTTAAAAAGATTGTGAAGATTTCACGTGCAAATGTAGATTTATGGATTCTCCTTAAACATCAGAAGATTCAGTATTGTAGAGCCATATTACTCCATGACAACTGTGTCCTTGAGTTGAGTTCTTTGGTTGCGACCTGCCCTTTCCAGTTTATGACAATCCCTGTGGACTCCCCGGCACTGTGAGTTCTTGTCAGCATCACCTCCCCTAGTTATTTTTTTCTTGGCATTATTGTTTTAACCGTCCAGTGCTGGTTCCTGTAGGGAGCTCTCTTCGCTCACTTTAGCCCATTGCATGTGTGATCACGTTAGGTTTCTCTTCTTGGCCTGCGGTTCTTTCCTTTCGTTCTACTTCCCCTGCCTCTCTCCTTTTCTCTGTCTTTCCCAGTTTATTGATTTAAGCCCACTTTCTACTGTGATTGGCACTAAAATGTCACCTGAGAGTGGCCTATCTGGGTGTTCCTAGATCCTCTGGGATCTTGGCCCCGCAGGACCTCCCGCTAAGGTCAAGACATGTAGTACGCCATCTGTGTGTGGTCAGTTTCCAAAGTAGAGATGGTGGTAGGGTATGGAGAATGCCCACTAGGTCTTTGGTTTTAAACTACCTGTCATGCTGTAGTTAGTTAATGCCCCCTGAGCCTTTAGTGGCCCATAACTTGAGCCACTGAGCTCAGTCATAAAAGCATAGGTAGTGGCATATCAACTATAATTATTCTAAGGCACACTTGGTGTCATTTGGGAAAAAAAGGCTTTCAACCAAGGGATGACTCATGGCATCCTGGAGGGAGAAGGCCAAGAAAGAGTAATGCCAAAGGATGGGAAATTTCAAAAGCTTCTGGGAAAACTTAAGTCAGAGAACATCAGACCTGGACTCCAAAGCTTTCTCTCAAATCCCACAAATCACTTTTGATTTCAAAAGAAACAATGATAACTGTCTTGAGCACAAGATGGCAGTCTTAGGTCTGCTTCACTCCTTGTGGCTGTCTGGAGAAAAGTGATAGGAAACAGAGCAGAAACAAAACTGCTCGTGTTGCTGAGAAATACTGAAAAATAAATAGTAATCAAGAAGGATGATGAGGGAAGGAAAGACACGAAAATAAATGCAAGGTTTTTTGTGCTGTGTTTTGCTTTGTTTTAAAATTTGGCTCCATTCCTTGTCTTGAGTCTCTGCTGAATACGTGTGGGCGTGGGTCCCACGTGCATGTTTTGGCTGTTCTAGAGCAAAGGTCTTAAGAAAGTCAAGGGATGTAGGGGAAGCAGAGACCACATGTGCTGGGGAGGTGGCAGGCAAAGAGCCCTGGTTCTGGGATGGAGGGGGTCTTGGGCTAGACTGTGATGACCTCTTTTCAGTGTTCTTGTGAAAATAAGAAAATGAGAAATATCTTCTTTATACAAAGAGCTATGCCAAACTCTAGCAAGCAAACATCTAGCAAACTCATAGGCAAATAATGAAAAGAAGAGTAAAAGACCCTCTCTTTCTCCTGTAGCCACTGAAATCCAAAATGAAGGAGGAAACTAACTACTCTGGGGCACCCTCTTTTCTGCAAAGAAAATCATATCCCAGGATGAAAAGATGAACAAGGAAGAAAGGCTAACTTAGCAAGAAGCTCTTTGACATTCTCTAATGAGACACCCAAGATAGCCCAGGTGGTATGGTAGCCCAGTCCCTACAGGCAGCCCAGAACTGTGTCAAAACCCCCAAAGCAAAGAAGCTGACAGGCTGCTGCCGGGATGAGGCGAGATCATTCTGTGCCTTGCCACTTCTCATGATGGCCAGCTGCAGGGCAGTCCCTCTTAGAGGCAGAGAGGTAACTTCTCTGATGACTGTTGTTTCTTCCATCCTGCAAAGGGTGGGCTACCTCGACACTTTCAATCCCTCAGTAACTTTCAATGAAGTGATGTGATGCCTCCATTGTATGACTTGACTTTCTTCACTTACAAAATGAGATGAATAAAAGCAATACCATCACTTTTGGAGGTGACATCCATCACATAAAGAAAGTCTCAGAGTTAAAGTTTCAGACACTCAAATACAATATCTAATTACTCATCCAAGAGTCCTGTGAGATAGGAGATGTGCGAAAACATTATCCTTGTTTGTTAAATGTGGAGTTACAGGCGCAGAAAGGCAAGTTGAGAATTTAAAACTGCACATGTTTTTGCTTCATAAATAATCTTGTGATCTTTCTTTGAATATTCTTTTTCTGTTATTTAGAGAACAAAGAATTCAAAGGACACTGTAGAAACAGCAAAAGGCAGTGGCCGATAACACCTTTGGGGTCGTAAGATTATCGGGGATGGCTCTCAGGATGTCCCCTCTTAATCTAAAAGTACCAAGTGACAAATTGTTTCAAGTTGAAGTTAACAAATATTGCTTTTTTGGTTGTGTTTTATGGATCTGATAACACTATGTGAAGATCATTAGAAATATCCTGGAGTACAGAAAACCCAGAAGTAGCTTTATCTACCCTGAGAAATGGAAATATCCTTTGGGGACAGAATCTTCTCTTCTGCTCAGCTCACTTGTGAGAGTAAGAAGAGATGGGTGGTAGGAGAGCATCTCCCATCTCCAGGACCCTCTCTCTTAATCCACAAGAAATCTTACCCTGTGCACAGGAGAAGTCTTCCAACAGTAGAGAAGGTATATTGAAACTTTAAAAGGGCAATAGAGGAAAGGCAAAAACTGCAGTTTCTATAAAGGGCCTTGCAGAATCTCCAAGACTTCTGACAGAAAAGAGGTAATTATAAGGCACGAGGTCAGTCAATATGAAAGTCCTTTCACCACATAGGTGAAAAACAGACTCTCAAGAAGAGGTAGATTTTGTTCTACAGAAAAATCTGTGTTTTTTTTTTTGTTTTTCTGGGATGACTTCAGAAGTGCAATTATGATATGGACTTTGTGTCTGCAAGGGTTTCTATTCATCAGACTTCGCATTGAATAGTTCTAAGGTCATATAAAGCCAAGGGCTAGGGTCTTTCAGTAGAAGGAAAGAAGAACAAAAGTTTCAGGGCCTGTCCGATGCAGGTCTTGGCAGGAACCACCAAACACCCTTCAGAGATGCTGCTGCTTTGCTGAGGGTAGACCGGTCATAGGGCAGACTCTGATTAGAGCAAAAGCAAGTGGTAAGAAAGCAGTCACCAAGTTTTCTTAGAGTTTAGTTTTGGGGCAAGAGGCCAGCATAGGCAGTTGGTGCTAATTCTGTGAGTAGAGTAGAGGAAAGGTGTAGGCAGTGACCACCACTCAAGGAGCATGTGGTTCCACACACAGGCCATGCTGCTTCTGGCCTCCTTGCACTTACTCACATCATCCTCCTGGTCATTTCTCCTGGAGAATTCAAGTGCCTCCTTTAAGACTCAGCTAAAGGGTCATTTTTTCATTGCCTCCTTGAAACCTCAGCTGCATCTCTGATGGAGATCTCTGTTCCTCTTTTGTTTCCTATAGCTCCCAGCACATGCCTTAAGTCTTACATCATGTAAATTGAAAAGATCTACTACAAATTGTACATCTTCCTATAGGACTAAAAGTGCTTAGAAGACAGGGATCATGTCCTATTTCTCTTTATATTTCCAGTGTTAAGCAGTGTCTGTCAATTAAGAGAATCGAAGTTCTGATGGCTAAGGAACCACCATTCCCAAATATCTCCCTCAAAGTCAGGGTATGAGAACTGATGTGGGTAGCTCTCCACTGGCTTGTAGATGTTGCTGGTTGTAAGGAAGTCTCAGAGTGCCTTCAAAAGTTCCAGGTTATAGGAAATATCACCTTCACAAGCAAAAACCAAATATTATTGTTTGTGTCATTACAGAAATTATCTGTTTGCTGGAGACCAGTTACTTTACAGATGGACAGCTAATTAATTAATTATGTAATACTGGTAAGGATCTGCAAAGAGAAGTATAAGAGACATGGAGAAGATTTAGTGCCCAGTGAAAATAAGGTAGCTATACCTCCATTTCTTCCTCATGAAATCCTAGACTATCAGTGCAGAAAGGGACCATTGAGGGTATCTACTTCCTTATGATTTCGGTTATCCATTGCTGTGTAGCAAAACTACCCCAAACTTAGTGGTTTAAAACAACAACATTTTACTCTGCTTCACAGTTCTGTGGGGCAGGAACTCAGGCAGGGTCAGCTAATTCTTCTGTTCCTAGTGGCATCAACATAATTCACTCAGTGGTATTCAGTTGGTGGACAGATTGGTCTGGAGGGTCCAAGAAGGGTTCATTTTATGATTTTATGAATGGGGTCTGGATGGGGTCTAGGTATGTCTGGAAGGCTGAGTGTAGCTGGGACTGTTGACAGAGATGTTTTCCATCACGGTAGCCTCGGGGTAGTTGGGCTTCTTACATGGTGATTCGGGATTCCAAGAACAAGTCTTATATAGCAAGAAGCGGAAGTTGCATCTCCTTTGGTTACCTAGCCTCAGAAATCACATAGTGATTCCTTTCCTACTTTATATTAGTTGAGGCAGTCACTGCCCAGATTCAAGGGGAGGGGATATGGAGTCTACTCAGCAGGAGTGGTATCAAAGAATCCACAGTTCAGCTTCCAAACTGCCATACTCATTTTATAGATAGGTAAACTATTTTCCCAAAGGCACCACGCAAACTACTAAGTGGCGTAGTTGAGAAACAAAACTCAAGCCTAATGATTTCTATAGCAAAGGTGAGAATATTGTGAGACGCTGTGGATAGACTTCTTCTATGTCAGCTTACTCTTTGTTGTTTTTTTGATAAGGGGAAAAAGCTTTAGCTAAAGCTACCGGAAAGAACAGATACAAACAAGTTATTTTCCCTATAGATTTTTTTTTTTTTTAGAATAATGGTCAAAATTTAGAGCTATCCTCAGAAATGGAAATTAAGGCAGTAGTGCTCGCCACTCACAGTATTATGCTTATATTTATTAAGAAGCCCTGTGTAAAATGCTGACTTTTAGAGCTGGCTGGAGGGAGCAATGTGGTAGAAAGATGGTTTTTCTTCAGGGACTGAAAGGGAATGTGTCAAGGTGTCACCTGAAGTTCAAATTATCCATTTAATTCTGTTTTAAGTTAAAGATTATGTAGTCGGGAAAAATCTAGACAATATCTTACTGAAGTTCTGTTTAGGAAATGATGGTAAATGCTGTTAATTGGTCCCCAGTGTCCATTCTCCTTTTCTTCTCCTGAGTAATAGAATCCTCTGCTTCAAATTTCTCAGAACATTTGGTCAGATGCAGTTAAATGGCTATATTTCCCAACCTCTTTTGCAGTAAAAGAATGGCCACTTGGCTAAGGTCTTACCAGAGAAATGTAAGTGGAAGTGATGTACAACTTCCACATCATTTCCTCAGAAGGAAGTTATTTGCCCCCCATTTCTTGTCCTCTTTCCTTCTGACAGGCTGGTGAATCAGTATATGAGGACACACCCTGGGAAAATGACCGAGGAATAAGATAGAAGGAGCCTGAGTCTGTGGATAAGCCCATGGAACAGGTCCATGAATCCTTCTTGGAATGTGCATTCTTTCTGAACTGTGACATGAGAAAGAAAGAAATTTCCTACTTGTTTGAGTTACTGTATTCAGGGGTCTCTTTATCAAAGCAGGTTAACTTCTAGCCTACCTATTACAGAAATGGAAAACCTTAGGGATATAAGCTTCCAACACAGGTGTTTCCCATCTCTGTTAGTTGAAATTACAACTTTGGAAGAGAAGACATGGGCACAGGAATGAGGGACCTCTCTTGTTAAGACAAAGCACAGCACAAAGTTTGAGCCTCACAAAGAGCATCTCTAATTGGAAAGGAGTGTCAGACAACCCTGGTTCAGCCTGATTCTGCCCCCTTGTTCCTCTTTTCTGTTAGGATGCTTCCACTTCAGTCATGGATAATACCATTGTCCTGGTCCTGAGGAAATGTTGCTTGGTTATTATAGGGGTTCCTAGGACTCAGTGGATGGAGAGGGAAGGTCACTCATGACAAGCCCCTGGAAACCCACAAGATTGCCCTGGTTGCAGCACTAGAGATCATACTGGCTAAGTAGGGGCTGTTGAGAAGACTGTTATGTATCCTAGACTTCAGAGAACACTTTTTTCTTTTCTTTTCTTTTCTTTTTCTGAGGAAAAATAGATAAAATTCTTCGACTAGCTGACTCCATAAGAGAATATTAATTTGAGAGAGAAGGGAAGCTCTAAAATATAAAATTCTGACCACATAGGCATGAATGATCCCCATGAGGAAGAAATGAGACCTTAGGTAACTAGGCTGTGGATTTTGGTGTGAAACAAGTTGGAAGGTGAGGTATATAGCCAAGTTTTGAACACAATAGAGCTTCACAAATCTGTGAGAACAGTAGCAGAAGGACTTGAAGCCCAGAATGCATTAAGGTTGTAAAAAAAATACAGAGAGCAACAAAAAAGAGCTATTGGAACCAGGCTTAGAGTACGAAGAGGAAGAATGAAGAGACAAGCTCAGAGCTGGGGCAGATGGTGAGACAGATCATAGAAACAACACAGTATTATTCACCTCTTAGTCTGTGTTCCCTGGTGAGAAAAAGGATCTGTGCATTGGAAATGGTAGAGGTAATATGGTTAACAAGAATTTGACATCTTAGCTAAGTGAGACCTGAAAGAGATATAGCATTTTTTAAAGTAACATTTTAAATAGCTGCAAAGATGATAAAGGTCATTACTGGGCTTATGTATGTCATCAAGGAACAACAGATGGTAATACTTGGGGAGAGATGGTACATTGAAGAAAAGAATAGAAAATGCCTCAGTTATCCAAAAAGGACCAAAAGTGGGTTCCAGAATGTACCTAAATTACTGTTCATTCTGTTTCTCAGACCAGTCCTCCCTTGTCTACTCTACTCTTCTTCTCTTGAAGAAATGTGTCTTTCCACATCAGGGGAAGGGGAATGATTGTAAAACTGGCCAGGTGCTGTAGCTGGGTTTCACAAGCCTAAGCTATGAAGGAGGAATTAGTGTCTAAGACAACCCAGTGCCACAAGTACTGAAAGGGCAGTCAAGACAAATTCATTTGAAGAAGCTGATATTTTAATATTGGAGAAACAGGTATAAGGATGAAAAGGGACCAAAGGAAGAAATGGAGGTAGAGGTCACAGAGCCATATGAGTGCTTGTTTGACATCAGGTTAGAATGAGGACAGATCTGGAGTTGGCATGAGAGATGAGTTCAAGGGGATTGAAAAAAAGAAAAAGAAAAAAAACCCCAAACCACAAACAAAACAACAACACCCTCTTCCCCCAAATAAAGAACTACTACTAGTGGGCAATACTAGCTTGGTCTTTATGCAGTTGAGTGTGTGGCACATAGGTGGCTCAGGCCAAGGGTCAAGGGAGACATCACATGGAATTCAGTTTGGTGAATTCTTAGCTGGTTAAATAGACACACTTAATGTAAAGATGAATTAACTAGTTAAGGAATGAATGTCAGCCTAGGTAATGTCTCTAGTTGAATGTCTGGACCTGTCATGTTGAATAATTTTTATCAGTGATTTAAATGGATGCATGAAAAGCATATATATTAAAACTGCAACTTAAGAAAAAAAAATGTTATGAAGAACCTAGGGGTAAAACAGGAATAAAGACAGAGACCTACTGGAGAACAGACTTGAGGATATGGGGAGGGGGAAGGGTGAGGTGTGTTAGGGCGAGAGAGAGACATGGACATATATATACTAACAAACGTAAGGTAGATAGCCAGTGGGAAGCAGCCGCATGGCACAGGGAAACCGGCTCGGTTCTTTGTGGCTGTCTGGAGGGGTGGGATAGGGAGGGTGGGAGGGAGGGAGACAAAGAGGGAAGAGATATGGGAACATATATATATGTATAACTGACTCACTCTGTTATAAAGCAGAAACTAACACACCATTGTAAAGCAATTATACCCCAATAAAGATGTTAAAAAAAAAAAACAAAAAAAAACTGCAGGTGAAAAAATATAGGAAGAACAATGGGGTTGTTGGATGGAGGATTCAAGATTTTGTAAGACTCAAAAAAACCTCAATGATCTGGGTCATTGATTCAAAGATAACAGCAATGGGGTTTTTAGGAAGGATAAATGTTGAGTTGATAACTTAAAAACAAAATAAATAAAATTTTCCACACCAAAAGAGTAAAAGGAAACAGATAAAAGGTATATTAATGATATATTTTATGTAACCTAATAAATTCAAAATATTATTTCAATATAAAATCAATCAATATAAAATTTTTTGAGATATTTTTCCTTTTTTTCTTTTCTTTCTTTCTTTCTTTTTTCTTTTTTTTAACTAAATCTTTACTCTTAAGTGTGTATTTTACACTTACAGCACATTTCATTTTGGACTGGCCGCATTTCAAGTACTCAGCCACTCAGGCTACTGGCTACCATATTGAACAGCATGGGTCTAGAAGGATATTGGTCATAAACTATGGACGTTGAAGATCACAACCATGATGTTGAAACCTTTGGAAATAGGTAATAAGGAATGGATAAAGAACCTGGAGATGTTTAAAAAGGACCTGAACACTACATTTGAATACTGAAAGGGGTGTGACATGGAGAAAGGGTTTCATCGTCTTTTCTTTTGCAGCTAAGAGGTTAAAACTAAGGAGCAATGGATGAAAATTATTAGGGACGCAGATACAGACTTCCATAAAAATGGAACTTTCTAGTAATTAGAGGTGTGCAAAATGAGATTAACTTTAATTCGACGAACATATATTGAGCTCCATTCAAGGTATTCTGTTCGATGTCAAGGTTACCATGGCAAATAAGAGAATTACTTCCCTCAAAGAGTTGGTGACAGTTTAATGACTAACTTTAATATAATCTGTAAAGTTCTTATTACTAACGTGCTGATAAGGGAGGGTTGCTGGAAGTGTTCAGGCCGACTTAGAATTGTATCCCCTTGTAGAGAGGATTTCTGCAAATGACTGAGGCATTGTACTTTGCCAGTGGATCTCAAACTTTTTTGTGAATCACAGTTAGAAATACCTTCATAACACAATCCAGTGCACCCCATGATGAAAGAGAGCTTCATGAAATACTATTACCTTTACATGTGTGATATACCTTGATGTTTTGTATTCTAGTATAGCCTAGTCTATTTCATTAGAAATGTCCTCGTCACAACCCACTAAATTGACTTATTAATGGGTTGCTACTTCAGTTAGAGGAACTTTTAGTTAAATATCTGTAGAGGTCTGTTATAATTGAATGCTTGTACCTTTTTACCTTTAAGGGTTTTATGGCTCTAAACACTGTTCTTTGCATGGATTGTAATTGCCAGTTGAATTGGAGCCAGGAACTTGACTGCCCTAATAAATCTAGGCTGGGTGGCACAGAAAAGACATACCATAACTGTTTATTGAGGAATAAGTAAACTCCTTTGTAAAAAAACAGAGTTCTTTGATGGTGTGATAAGATAGCTCTTGATCAAATAGGACAACACAGGGGCAGGTATGGGTATTGATATAAGACTATTGACATAGACTAGGAAGACAACTTAGAGTTTACCATGAGACCTAGTCAGACTGATGGTTCAAACTTATATTTCAGGGTCGCCCAGTTATACGTGACTTCAGTTTCCTGGAGCTCTGTCAAATATTCTCCATAAGCTCTTACCTTTAGGTGTTCGTAAAATCTCCATAAGTCTGTTGACTTAGCGTGTGTTAAGTGTATGGCTAAGAGTTAAAAGTGGAAGGTTTGGACACAGGGAAGGAAGGAAGTGGGATGAGATCATGGGTGTGGCTATGGTTCAGGGTGACAGGGCAGCATGGAGTTCACCGACTATGTGGGGAGAGATGGGAAAATGTGAGACCCTAACTCCGAGTTGGAGGGTGTGAGGTTAAAAACAGTTTGGAAACTTTCTGAAGGGCAAAAGAGGGGATTGGGGTGAGAGGGAGTGTGGGGCTAATCATGAATATTAGCCTCTGGCTCCAGTGTTGAGGGTGCTACATTCCCAAACACACTTATGGATGCTGTGGTACCTGAAATTCCTTTGGATTATGTCTTCTCCCAAGTGTCCTACTAACATACAGATATTCTCGGGAAAGTGAAACATCCAGTGATGAACATTATTTAGGTTGTAAACATGCTTTAGATTCAGTTCTTTCCACCAAAGGGAGGGACTCTAGAAATAGGATAACACTGGATCTGAGGGGAAAAGAGGCAGCAAGAAGAGGAAAAGGTGAAAAAAAAAAAAAAAGGCATGTGATGGGTAAGGAGGTTACTAATGCCAAAGAAATATTTCACAGGTTTTCTGACCTGTCCTCCTCTTCCTTCAAACAACCTCTCTGATCTTTCTAGGTTACCAATGTTACATTTGGTGTCAATAATTCTCTGCCTTTCTCCATATGCACACACCCACAAAACACATTATCGGCTTTCTTTGTAGGGTCAGACTATATATTACCGTGCGACTTGCCTTATTCACTTAATATACTATGGACAAGCCTCCAGGTCAATGCATATAGTTTTAACTCATTTTAATTAGGTGTGTAATGTTAAAAAAATGGAAGCATTGTAATTTACTGAGTTTCTCTACTATTAATGGCCATTTGGGCTCTTCTAGGTGTGAGCCACTATCTTTTGAATGATGGTTTCCACAAACATTTTTCAAAATGTAAAAACTATTACATTGTAGGTCCCTCTAAAATTAGAACATCACTGAATCTGAGTTTATTAAAAAGTTTCCAGACTTTGTAATTGCTTCCTTAAATTGGAGGTGCTAATAGCATTTCAATGGGAACAAGAAGCTGATGATAGGAGGATCTAGGACAGTGTTTCTTTCTTGCTTTTTTTTTTTTTCTCAAATTTTTATTAAATCTTTTTTATTCAGTTTTAAGATCACAGTTAAAGTACTTTAGCATGTTATAGCTTTACAGAGGTATAATTGAAGTATAATAAACGAAACATATTTAAACATACAATTTGATAATATTGAAACCATCACCACAATAAAGATAATGAATACATTCATCATCCTCTAAACTTCCTTGTGTCCCTATTTTATTTCTCCTTCGGGCTCTTCCCTGCCCACTCCTTGCACCTCACTAGCAATCTCTGATTTGTTTTATGTCATGATAGTTTACATTTTCTATAGATTTATAAAAATGGGATCATACTGGGTATACTCTTCTTGTCTGGTTTCTTTCACTTAGCATAATTATTCTGAGATTCATCCGTATGGTTGCAGGTATCAATAGTTGATTGCTTTTCATTGTTGAGTGGCATTTCATTGTATGGATATGCCACAATTTGTTTATCCATTTACCTATTGATGAATATTTGAATTGTTGCAGTTTTTGGCTATACAAAAAATGCTGCATGAATACTCATGTCAAGTTGCTGTGTGGACATATCTCCTTGGTAAATTCATAGAAGTGGAATGGCTGGATCACATGGTAGGTGTATGCTTCAATTTTTAAGAAACTGTTCTACTTTTCCAAAGTGGTTGTATCATTTTACTCTCCTACCAGCAGTGTATGAGAGTTCCAGTTGCTCCATATTCTCGCCAGCACTTGATGTGGTGAGTCTTTTTAATTTTAGCCATTCTAAAATTACAATGAGATGTAGGTATCTCATTGTAGTTTTAATTTGCATTTCCCCAATGACTAATGATGTTGGGCATCTTCTCATGTGCTTATTTGCCACCTGTATACCTTCTTTGGTAAAGTGTAGGTTGAAATCATTTGCACACTTTTAAAATTGTTTATTATTATTAAGTTTTGAGAGTTCTTCATAAACTCCCCACAAGCTCTTTATTAGATATATGATTTGCAAATATGTCTCCCAGTTTTGGGCTTTTATTTTCATTCTCTTAAAAGCATGTTTTGAAGAGCAGAAATTATTAATTTTTATAAAATCCAATTTATCCATTTTTCCTTTTATACATTGTGCTTTATTTCTAAGTATTTTATATTTTATGCTATTATAATTAGTATTATTTAAAAAATTTAATTCCTTATTTTTTTGTTGCTAGTATATGATACAATTAATTTGTAAACGTTTAACTTGTATCCTGCAAACTTGATAATTCACTTATTAATATGAATAGCTTTTTTTGTAGATTCTATTGGATTTTCTACGTAGGAGATCATGTCGTTTGTTTATAAAGGTAGTTTGATTCTCCTTTTCCAATATGGATGGTTTTTATTTATATTTCTTGACTTATTGCACCCACTAGAATCTCTAGCAGAATGTTGAATAGAAATGGTGAAAGTGGATATCCTTGTCTCCTTCTTGATATTTGGGAAAGAGCATTCTGTCTTCTACTTTTAAGCATTATGTTAGCTGTAGGGTTCTTTTGTAGATTCTATTTATCAACTGAGGATATTACCTTTTATTTCTAGTTTGCCAAGAGTTTTCAGGAATAGATATTGGACTTGGTCAAATACTTTTTCTGTGTCTTTTGAAATGGTGATATAATTTTAGCTCTTTAGTCTGCAAATATGGTAAATTTCATTGATTGATTTTTAAATATTAAGCTAAAATTCATTTGCTTGATCATGATGTTTTTGGATATATGGTGTTTTGTTGGATTCAGTTTGATGAAATTTTGTTTAGAATTTTAGTAGTTATATTCATGAGGGATATTGCTTTGTTGTTTTCTTTTCCTGTAATGTCTTTGTCTGATTTTGGTATCAAGGCAATGCTGGGCTCACGGAATGAGTTGGAAAGTGTTCCTTCCTCTTCATTTTCCTGGTGTATTTTGGTACTATTCATTTTCTGGTCTTATTTTTCCTTAATTACTTTGTGGAATTCACCAGTGAAGCCATTTGGGCCTGGAGTTTTCTTATAGGAAGATTTTAAATTATAAATTTAACTTCTGAAATAGATACAGGACTATTCAGGTAACCTATTGCTTCTATAGTGAGCTTTGTTAGCTTTTATCTCTCAGTTCATTTAAATTGCCAGCTTTATCTGCATAGCGTTGTTCACAATATTTTCTTATTATTCCTTTAATATCCATAGACTCTCCAGTGTTGTCATTTCTTTCATTCCTGTTATTGATAATTTGTGTCTTCTCTCTTTCATTCCTGGTCAGTCTGGCTAGAGCTTTATCAATTTTACTCATCTTCTCAAAGAATCAGCTTTTGGTTTTCGTAGATTTTCTCTCTTGTTTTTCTGATTTTTGTTTTATTGCATTGTTTTCCATTCCTCTCTCCTGTTTACTTTGTGTTTCATTTGTTCTCCTTTTTCTGGTTTCTTAAGGTGGAAATTGAGGTCATTGGTTAGAAACCTTTCTTCTTTTCAGGTATTTAGTGCTATAGAGTTCCTCCTAAATACCTGAAGATGCTTTAGTGGCATCCCGCAAATTCATTTTCTAAAAAATTGGTTTAACTTCTGCCTTTTTTTCCAGCTTTATTGAGCATAAATTGTGATATGTGGTATTTTCAATTTCCCTTCTGAATGTTTCTTTGACCCTGTTCCCTTTTATCTTTTCTTTCCCTGCCCTCAGGTAGTTTCATTACCTGCATGTGCTAATCAGTACTTTGCTGAATATTTAAGAGGGACTCTCTGCAGACCTCTGGGGTGCTCTCTCACTACATCACTCTCTTCCCTGCTACTCTGTCCTTGTGAACTCTGCCCTCCTTGATTTCCCTGGACTCTCAGCTATATGTTGTTAACTCAGGGAGTTGGACTGTGCCTGGGTTCCCTCACCCTGAGCCACAGCCTTCATTGTCTTGTGTCCACTGTCCTGAAAATTGTTGTTTCAGGTGTTTTGTTCAGTGTGTTGTTGGTTTGACTGGGAGGTTAAATGTTCCCTATAACTCCATCTTAGTCAGAAGCAGAAACTGGCAGTATTTCTGTTTCTGTTTTAATAACCCAGTATTGAATGTTAAAATCAATTTATTGTGTTATTACAAGCACTAGAAAATGAAATCGTATAAAATAGAAAACAAAATATCATTGTATTCTATGCATTAAGAGAAAGTAAGTTTTGTTTAGTGAAACGGTTTTTTAGTTATATGCATATGTGTATGTGTGCCTTGGAT
The DNA here is from genome assembly GCF_000442215.2 of Lipotes vexillifer. Taxonomy (NCBI): domain Eukaryota; kingdom Metazoa; phylum Chordata; class Mammalia; order Artiodactyla; family Lipotidae; genus Lipotes; species Lipotes vexillifer. The sequence continues at coordinate 287,413 of NW_006795104.1, read as the reverse complement.
TGTTATATAAAAGGCATTTCTTTCTGTAGGCCATGGTGAAAATAGTTTGAGAAACATTGTTCTAGGTACATCATGGTCCAGTACAGGCAAGAGTCTGCAATACTTAGTCTCCATCTCTGCCTTGAAGAGTTCATATGATCTAGGGAAAATTATCTCTGTTTTATTTTGTCCACCTGAAAAATGTTTACTATCACCTACAAAGCCATGGTCTGAGAATCCACGATATCTCTGTGAAATACCTTGTAGGTCTTAAACTGAGATAGATTCATAATTCTATGGGTTGAGAAACAGTTACTGATTGCCCAGTGTGTTTCAGGCACTGTGCATGGAAATGTTGAGGTACCAGCCTGAACCAGAGGGAAGCCTTCCCTGACCTAGTGCCAGAACATACCTGGCCACTAGAGAAGGCAGAAAAGTCAGGCTTCAAGAAATGCTGTGAGTTTTCACAGCACAGGGAAGATTGTGGAGACAGGAAGGAAGGTGTCCAGGGACGATCATTCAGATAGACTTGCAGGGTTAGAGGTTAAGAAAGTGAGAATGTGGGGACTTCCCTGGTGGTCCAGTGGTTAAGAAGAGATATGGGAACATATATATATGTATAACTGACTCACTCTGTTATAAAGCAGAAACTAACACACCATTGTAAAGCAATTATACCCCAATAAAGATGTTAAAAAAAAAAAAAAAAAAAAAAAAGAATCTGCCTTCTTAGTTCCCTGACGTGGGCTCCATCCCTGGTCAGGGAACTAAGATCCCACATGTCCTGGGGCAACTAAGCCCACGTGCCACAACCAGAGAGCAGCCCAGCGAGCTGCAAGGAAGAGCTTGCTTCATTGCATGCAGCAATGAAGATCTGGCCGGTGCCAACTAAGACCCGACGCAGACAAATAAACAAATAAATATTTTTAAAAAAAGAAAAGACAAGAAAAGAAAAACAAAGAAAGTGAGAATGTGGATGGCCTATTTGAGGAATCTCAACTTCAGTTTATTTCTTTAAACACACACACATGTATTTTAATACCCACTACATCCTTGAGATGTGTTAATGAAAAAATAAAGATCCTTGCTTTCATGCAGTTTACATTCTACTGGGAGAGATACAATAAATAGTAAATATAATAAGTAAATGATCTGTTAAAAGATGGTAAGTACTATAGAAGAAACAGGGCAGGAAGGGAAGGGTGGTTAGAAGTGAGGCCGCCAGTTTTAATTTTCAGTGAGAGAAATTCAGTGGGGGCATATTTAGAATCTAAATGTAATAGTATTATATATCTATTATAATACAAATTCTAAAAATATCCCAACATAATTAGAATCTTCTGGTCTGCACACCACTCTAAAACTGTCCTTTGGATGTTGCACTGACAGTTTGCAGCCACTAGGGTGCAAATGGGCCATTTCTGGGAAAAATGGGATGAGAGTGGAGGTGTGAGAGAGAGGTGGGTATTTCTGTATACACTCTTCTCGCAGGTGTTCCGCAGGGGCAGCTCCATTAAGGACACCGGCAAGGCAGGAGGAGGAGTGTTATTGTATGGCCTGGACCAAGACATTTTTGCCCTTGGCTTCCCTACTTTGGCACATCCTCACCCAGCAGGGGCCGAGCATAGAAATGAACTTCAGCCTGGCCATTCAGCATCCAATGCGTGTCACAGCCGAGTGATGATGGAGAGAGGAAGGCCTACTGGCCTTGTCCTCCCGCCCTAAAACGAGATTTTTGGATGCTGCGCAAGGATTCCCGCTTACACTCAGCGCCCAGGGTATGTACGAAAAGCCCCATTAAATGCTCTCAGTTCCCTTGTAATATTTAAGGCGTTGCCGAGATCTGAGCGTTCACTTTGACGTTCGGGGTTCTCGATCCTTCCCACCCCAAGCGTCTTCGGACAGATTGGTGACCATTCTTATCTTTTGGATGAGATCCCATCCCGTCGCCCTTTTTCGCGCGGAGAGCAGCCCGCCTTTTCCCGGGGCGGAAGCTGGGCGAGGACTGGATAGCCGAGCTCGAGTCAGGCAGGGGCGCGCACGCGTCGGGCGCCGCCGGTTGCGCATCTGGAGCCAGAGCGCGCCCCCCGCGCAGTGCCCGGCGCGGCCGCGGCAGTGGGTTGGTGCTCCCAAGCGTGCCGGGCGCTCTCTTCCCGCGCGGGGGCACCAGAGCCTTCGGAAGTGTGAGGCACTGCGGTGCATTTTCCCAGTTCCCTTTTAAATGACTGCGGAAAAACAGACTCTCCGAGCCGCAAATGGGAAGACGGATTCTCAGACAAGGCTTGCGAATGCCCCGCAGCCATCATTTAACTGCACCCGCAGAGCAGTTACGGTTTGTCACCCGACCCTCCCGGATCGCCTCATTTGTCCCTAGTGAGATCCCGAGGCTCTGCCCGCGCCGGGCTTCTCAGTAGCTGGATGTGTGACGTGCTCCGGGCAGCGCGGGCGCAGGGCACGCGTTCGCGCACACCCGCGCACACACGAAAAGGCGCAAGGTACGGCAGGGGAGCAAGGGCTCTGGGTGCCCCGTGTGGGGGTGGGCATCGAGGGGAATGAAGCTAAGATCTGGGAATGGCTTCATCCTGCCAGGTTGAAGGATGAGAAAAAATGACGCGGCGCCACACATCGGACAGGCCAGGGTTGCTGCCGCGCATTTAGGGAACCCAATACGCGTCAGGCGCGCTCCCTTTCCCCCACATGTCTCTGTTTTCCGGGCGTGTGATGCCAGAAAACAGCAGGAAAAAGACCCACTTAGAGAGCTAGAGTTGCGTTTGGAGACTCCCCTTCCTCTGCCAAAGCACAAACGGGAAGACCCTCCAAAAACACCAATCCCCAAATAGATGGCCCGGAATGGGGGCGGTTATCCTTGGTTACCAATGCTGGACACGTTTTGGTGTTTACAATATTTATTTATTTTTAGGATAGCTCGTCCTCCCTTTTAGGCAAGATGGGAAAGGAGAATGCAGCCGGGAGGGAGAAGGGAGGGAGGATTCCTATAATAAGAATCAGCGCATTTTTCAGAGCTGAACCGAGACCGGTTTCCATTTCAAAAAAGGAGACGGCCTCTACTGCGTTATTAGAAGAGACCGTGGTGTGAATTAGGGACTGGGAGGCGTCAGAGCGGAGCAACGGTTCATCCTGGATCTAAATGCACGCACACACAAGCACACACAGGCGCGCGCGTCTATACGGCCGGGCTGTGTGCGGGTGTGCGCGCGTGTGAACTCCCACATGCTGCTGCTGTCTGCTTCTGGCCAGTGGCACCGATGCCTCCCTCCTCTCTGCTCGCCCCCAGATTCCCCTCCTCTCCCTGTTGCTTTTGTCTGGAGGGTGTTATGGGTTTGTGTGTGTATGAGCGTGTGTGTTTTTGGATTTCAGACTAATTTTCTGGAGTTTCTGCCCCTGCTCTGCGTCAGCCCTCACGTCACTTCACCAGCAGTAGCAGAGGCGGCGGCGGCGGCGGCGGCTCCCGGAATTGGGCTGGAGCAGGAGCCTCGCTCGCTCCTTCGCTCGCGCTCTCCGAGCCCCGTGCCCAGCGGCAGGAGGAGCCTGGACCCAGGCGCCGCCGGCGGGCGGTAGGTGCCAGAGCCCGGGTGAGCAGCGCGGACAGTGCCCTCCGTCGTCTAGGCCCTCACTGTCCCCCCGCTGGGGCGGCCGCGGCGGCTTCCCAGGTGGGACGCGCCGCGCCACCTGCCCGCGCCCCCTGCGCCCAGGGGCCGTGGCGGATTCTGCAGCATCATTCGGGAGCCCCGTCGCGGAACCATCGTCCCTGGCAGTCTCCGCGTCTCCCTTTAAAGGGTCCCACCCCTGGTCCGTGTCATGGAATCCTGTCGCGGGGACCCTTGCCCTATTTCCCCTCCCTCAACCTCAGGCTCAGGGAAAG
>NW_006795104.1:258060-283279 GCF_000442215.2 Lipotes vexillifer | reverse complement strand
GAAAGAGTGAGCACACCGGAGGCCCCGCGGCGTCACTGCCATCGAGGAGCCAGTTTAATCCTGGGGCCGGAGCTGGGCACTCATCCATCCACAGTCCCCGGCTGGGCTCGGGGTGGGGGTGACGCGAGCGCGGAGGGAGAGTACCCCAATTCGTGGGGTATGGGGTCTGCAGCTCAGTCTTACGCGTGTCTGTTTGTCCTCAGCCCCGAGGTGCGTCCCGGATTCCAGCGCGAGTCTAGCCAGGAGCCTGCGCCCCAGAGCGTCCCGGGAGCGCCGCGGGCCGGTGCTCGGCTCGCCGGGCCATGCAGCGGCGGCCGCGGCGGAGCCCCGAGCGGCGGTAGCGCCCCCTGTGAGGATGCCCCTGCCACTGTGAACGGTGCCGTCCGCCAGGACACGCTCAGCCCCGGACACGCTCGGCTCTGCACCCCTGAGACGAGCACTAAGAGGAGACAGCGGCGAGTGGGGCAAAGGCCACCCAGCACCGGCAGGGGAGGCCGACCGGTGCCGCGCAGGGACACGTACTCAGTCTGACTCGGGCTGGCACTGGTGGCTAGGAATGTCGTCCTGTACGAGGTGGCATGGGCCCGCCATGGCGCGGCTCTGGGGCTTCTGCTGGCTGATCGTGGGCTTCTGGAGGGCCGCTCTTGCCTGTCCCACATCCTGCAAATGCAGCGCCTCTCGGATCTGGTGCAGCGACCCTTTTCCTGGCATCGTGGCATTTCCGAGGCTGGAGTCTACCAGTGCGGACCCCGAGAACATCACCGAAATGTGAGTTGCTGGTGCTTTCCCTCCTTCCTCCTCTCCTGGCCTCTAGGGCCGGGGCTGGCCAGACGGGTCCGTCCTGGGCATGAGTGTTGTTTCAAGTCTGGGGAGAAGTCAGAGGTGAGAGGTGCAGGGATGGACCATCTGTCAGTTACCTGTTTCACTGCCTTGGGGCTGCTGACACGAGAAGTGTGACAATTTAAAATGTTCCAAATGTCTACTATATTATATTCCTATGCACTTTATATTTCAAAGCCCTGCTGGGTGTGCTTTAGGCTTTCCATATGCAATAACTTAGTTTTGGATATTTTTGTTTCATAAGGTGCTCTGTGTATATTGTGTTAGGAGAAGTTCCAGTCATATTTATGAGAAAGGAGGTTAAAATAATTAACTTTTGAAAAATCTGTTGAAGGAAGTTAGAGTCCCCCCACCCCCCTTAGCTTCGTTCTCTGAGGTTTGGAGTTCACCAATTTCCCTTTTCATTTTATATATCAGATTTTGCTTAGGAGATTGCATCCAGAGATGGCCTTGAAAATGATCTGTAAGAGGAGAAGTTCTGAGAGTTGAAATGCACTGGCTCAAAAGAGAAAATGTGATCGTTGGAAGCCTAAAAGCCTGGTCTGATTTAATTTGGACTTGACTTCCCAGACATATAATTTTGAGACCATTTGGATTATAAATCTTAATCGCCCATTGAATAGTTCCCCAGGACGAAGTTGGATGATAAAGCAGTGTGTAATAATCTGATGAATGCTACCTTTAGCCTGGGACCCCTAGGTCCCTGGAAATGCTTGAGCTTGTCCTGGTTGAATGGAGAAGCAGAATTATGTATTTCTGTCCTCCTATTCTGATGCCTTGTGACAAATCCATTACCAAGTAGGAATTCACCAGTCCTTTCTCCAGCGTGCCCCTGTCCCCTCTATTAGAGATTCCCTGCCCCCCACACCTCCCAGGGACTTTGCCATTTTATATGTTTCATTGACATGAGATTTTATTCATCCATATAGAGGCTTATAAGGCCAAGTTTCTCCTGGTTTTCTTGAGGCTGTTTGACACCACCACGATAGGCAGCCCTGAAAGTAGGGCTTGGGCTGTGGCCTTCCGGTTGGCGAGTGCGCATGCATTTTTCCCCCCCACGGATAACGCCCGCCCTGGTTGTGCCAACGTAGTTGACCGAGACAACCTGTTTTTTAATGTAAGTAAGAGACCTTCACAGTCTCTGTTGTTTGTTCTGCTGGTGATGCTCCTGTTAGAAGGTTCAGGCAGAAGGCAATGACAACAGAACCGAGCAGAAACGTGCCGGCGCAGCAGTGCTGAGATGTGCCGGGAGCAGCCAACTGTCAGGCTGGCTCTGGGATGCTCGGATGGCAGTCGTTTTGGCAAGGAGAGCAGAGGCAGGGCTGGAGAGGAAGGGTGGGTAGGGCCCCGACTGCGCTGGCCCTGGCTTGGGCTGGTGGAAGCGTGCCAGGCTGGTCAAAGTGTCCGTGGCCCTCTGTCAGGATCTGTGTCTTTTTCATGAGATGGGGTGTCAGTAGTCAGATGGAGGAAGCCATATGGAATTCAGAGCTCTTTAGACTATTTTGAGGCCATGGGGAGTGTCTGTATACAGTTAGATGTTGTTTTCTTTTGTGATTGTTTATAAATCCTGTATTAGGTGATAGATACATAATGAAGGAGGAAAACTAGGGCTTATTTGTTTTCATTTTAGTACTTTTTAAGGCCATAATTGGAGGAAAAATAAAACTCTCTTTAAATTTCAAAAATATTATTTTACGCCTTAGTGGTCTTAGCTGCCTGATATATATGAAATTGACAGACTTGAGTAGAGCTTTCATGTATTAGTCCTCACAATTGTTGCTTTTTTATCTGATGGCAGGTTCCTATTTTCAGGCTTAATTTTTTTTTTTTTTTTTTTTACATTTACCAAAGCATTTGTCACAGTTATTCATTTAATAATGGCTAATCATAACTCCTAATTTCTAGTCATTTTCTTCTTTTGATTTGAAAATCCACTGAGACTGATAGAACGGAGAGGTGTGTAGGCTAAGTGTTCATGATGGAGAATTAGGTTAGAAACATGAGTCAGGCTGATAGGGGTGAGCTCTGAGAAAAAGTACTTTTGTCTGCTCATTCCCTCAGCTTTATTTGAGCCTGGGCAGTTTGTGTCCCAGTGTCTTTATCTGTAAAATGTATTGAAATCTTTGTTTGGAAAGCACTTTGTATAATTATTTTGAATCTTGCTGCTTTGATATCAAAGTGACATCAGTGGTAGGGCTTGTTTCACTCTCATCCTTATATGACACCATCTGTGCTGTCTTTCTTACATATTAATATTTGCTTAAACAGCTTTTAAATTCTCGGCCAGTGGATACCAGCTGCAGTTGAAATCAAATTACACTTTTTTAACTTTGTTATTAGACCCAATGGTATTCCTAAAATAACCTGTTTTAAAGTTCTAGTTTAATGGAGTTTAGCTGAAATTATATGTTTCTATCTTTTAAAAATAGGACCAATGTAACTAAATAAACCGTGATTAGAACTTGCTGAAACAACAGTTTACCCTATCATTTAAAAATAGTAAATCTTTTAATATCTATATCTTGGGGGGAAAGCACAACCGTTGTGCCTTTTAAGGTGCAGAGAGAGCCCGTGGTAGAACATTTTACAAATATATGTATAGACTAATTAAGGGAGAGGATTTTATTTTTTGATTCTATATGCATATTTTAAGCCACGCTGACATTTCGTTTTCAGCCACTGTTTGAACCTATTTTATTAAAAATCTCCCCTTCACAGTATCTGTCTCATACTCTTTACCCACTAACGTGACCCCTGTCTAGATCTACATCTATCTATAGATACACATCACAGCTGCCTAACATCACACTGCCAGCTTCTGTTATTTGGAGATGGTTACACCAAAACAGTGCTAAGTTAAATTTACGAACAATACTATTGTCACATATAAATGGGATTCAAGAGTAAAGTCTGTGGCTGGAGTTATGTAACCAGACCTTTAAGTCTCAGAATGTGGCAAAATGCTTTGCAAAGGACAAGTTCTGTCTCACCTAGTGGTAAAGGTATGGTTGAAATATAAAATAGGTCATGGATTTTAAAAAACTGTGGTCAGAAACACATGACATAAAGTCTGCCGTATCAGAAGTGTTAAGTATATTCACATGGTCGTGAAAGGGCATTTTTATATTGCCCATATTTTATGAAGACCAGCAATGACCTTTTATTTCTAATTTTCCTTGGTGACATTTGCTGATTTTGGATTAATATTTGGAGACCAGTCTAATATTTTTCCTCTTAGTACAACATAAATAGAATTTGTAGCTTCTGCTGCCAGAGCCTCTGTATGCAATTTATTGTTGGCTTGGTTAAGCAGCTGTAATGTTATGTCATTAACCCATTGATTTTGGCTCTCTCACCTTAGTAAGCTTTTCCATGGCAATTAATTGTACTAAAAAAAAGTTCTGGATCCATTATAAGGATTCAGTGAAAGGTATCAGATTTTATTACTCTGATATTACTTCTCAGCCCCTCCATTGGGGCTTCTAGAACCTTGAATTGTGCTTTACATGCATTTAAGAACCACAGACTAAGTTTTGAGTGTGGTTGCATAAGCCACACTGGACTTATTAATAAATAAGGTGGTCTTATTTACATCATTCATTATTCAATACAACTTGCAAGCTGGAGTTGAAAGCATGTTGTCTTCCTGGTGAAGGTATTTACAGAATTCAGCTCAGCACAACCATTTGAAATCTTCTTAGTTTCATATCTTCTATCTCTACATCGAGGAGGTTTTTATTACACTGCGTAAAACAACTGAAAGATCCCCTGACCTTCTGACCCTACTTTCTTCCACCTCCCCCTTTCCATCACCTCTCATTGACTATAAAGGAAAATGTGTTTGATTTTTTTTTTTTCTCCGAAAAGTGATATTTCCTTATGGGAATTCGGAGCACTAGAGTTAAGAGAAGAGCCTGGGTTATATGCTATTAGAAGCAAGTAATGGGAAGTTGAGATGATGTGGTCATAGCTCTCCAGCACTGTGTTTAGTTCTGTTTAAGATCTTTCACTGTTTCTATCCCATAAACTTCTGTTTGTGTTTTTTCAATATTCCCTTTTAAAGACATTTTCTAAGTGGAACTGTTGGCTGAGCAGCTGAGAGTTGAGGTCTCTTTCTCCTCAGGAACATTCTGTATGATTTCTTTGACTATCTCTAGGTCATAGGGCTATAAAACCTAGAGTTTTTATTTAGCTGGGGGAAGGGAATTGAATTTCTTTTCTTTTTCTGTTTTAGGTTTCTTTTTCTTCTTTTCTTTCTTTCTTTCCCTTTCTTTCTTTCTTTCTTCCTTCCTTCCTTCCTTTCTTTTTCTTTCTTTCTTTCTCTTTCTTTCTCTCTCTCTCTCTCTCTCTCTCTCTCTCTCTCTCCTCTCTCTCTCTCCCCCCCTTTCTTTCTTTCTTTTTTCTCCCTTCCTTCCTTCTTTCCTTTCCCTTTTTTTTTTTTTAAACCTTTGGTACCAAGCAAGTGCCTCCTGTTTTAACTCATTGCTCATCTTGCCTGTTAGGAAGAGAAACATTATCAAGCCATTACTGAATATCATACCCTGACATTATCCCTCCAACTAACTTTACCACTTCTCTAGAGACCTTCTTATAGGTTCAAAAGCTGTGGGGTAGAATGTGGCATTGAACCTGCTGCTCCTTAGAGCAATACCAAGTTTTGGTTCTTCTTAGTGTTTACAAATCAATTGGGTGATTTGGGGGAGTGGTTATTTAGACAGGGCGATGTTTTTCTTGTTTGATGTGTGTGAGAGAAAGAAAGGGATAGAAAAAACCTGAGCCTTGCGTTATTAATAGTTGATTGATCATTGTCGTAGTCTATTTGGTCTAAGTCTTTAAAACACAAATCTCACTACCCAGCTGGCAGAGATCTGAGCTCTGCAGTGGCCTGATAATTTTAGCTCCATATTTGATTTCTTTATTTTTATTTTTTAACATCTTTATTGGAGTATAATTGCTTTACAACAGTGTGTTAGTTTCTGCTGTATAACAAAGTGAATCAGCTACACATATACGTATATCCCCATATCTCCTCCCTCTTGCATCTCCCTCCCACCCTCCCTATCCCACCCCTCTAGGTGGTCGCAAAGCACCGAGCTGACCTCCCTGTGCTATGTGGCTGCTTCCCACTAGCTACCTATTTTACATTTGGTAGTGTATATATGCCCATGCCACTCTCTCACTTCATCCCAGCTTACCCTTCCCCCTCCCCGTGTCCAGATCCCACATAATCAGGATGCCTTCTCACCACTCACTTTGCTCTCTGGGCTGTCCAAATGACTGGGAAGTCATAAATATTCATCTCAGAGATGAAGGAGTGAATGAATGCATGTGTTTGTTCTAAAGCTGGGAAGAAAAATAACGCATAGGTACTAAGCTTACATATTTCCAAAGAACCCCATATGTTATAGAAAGCTGGAGTCAGGAGTTACCTGATCTTGAAACAGCTCCTTAATGTCTCTGGGCCTGAGCTTGTCAGATGTAAACCTAGGGCTTTGGATTCCATGCTGATTCTGAAGCTCCGCAAAGCTTTCGTTCAGGAGAAGGTGCAGTTTATACATCAGCTATCAAGTAATAGTGGTGCTGTGTGCTCGGAGCCCAGCAGTGAGAGAATCTGAGGACTTTTAGTGTCATCATGTCCTATGTGCATGTTTTCAGTGTTTGCTCTGAATTCTCCAAGCCATCCATGTCTTTTAAAAAATTTTTATTTTTAAAGATGCAGATGTAGAGAATGGACTTGAGGACACGGGAAGGGGGAAGTTGTAAGCTGGGGTGCAGTGAGAGAGTAGCATGGACATATATATGCTACCAAATGTAAAATAGATAGCTAGTGGGAAGCAGCCACATAGCACAGGGAGATCAGCTCGGTGCTTTGTGACCACCTAGAGGGGTGGGATAGGGAGGGTGGGAGGGAGATACAAGAGGAAGGGGATATGGAGATATAAGTATACGTATAGCTGATTCACTTTGTTATAAAGCAGAAACTATCACAACAATGTAAAGCAATTATACTGCAATAAAGATGTTAAAAAATCTTATTTTTGATTATTTTTATTAGAATATAGTTGATTTACAATGCTGTGTTAGTTTCAGGTGTACAGAAAAGTGAATCTGTTATACATATACATATATCCACTTTTTTTTTAAGATTCTTTTCCCATATAGGTTATTTCAGAGTACATCCATGTCTTTTTAAATGTGAGCTGCTCAGAAGACTCGTGGCATGTTAGTGCTGGGCTGATGAGACCAAGGTCACAGGGTCACTTAAAATCAGGATCACGGAAAAAAAGGGGCCTTAGAAATGCTTTGCTCCAACCTCCTTTGCATGAACAAGGGGCAGTGAAGAGAGTCGCTTTTAAGGCCACGGTGCATTAAAGATATCGTGGGGCCTAGAATCTTCCTCCTGGCATCCCGAAGTGCCAAGGCCCTTGCTTTAGGATGCCTCCCCTCTGTTCTGTGTCCTTGGACTGGTCCTGACTCCAGCTCACCATCTGAGAAGCATCAGAGATGTGAAGACAAGCTTGGTCTGGCTAAGTCCACATGAACCCGTCTCCACTGGAGACAAGGCAGTTATAAAGTTCATGAGCTACTGATCCCAAAGCAATGACTTGATCTTTACATGGGAGGAAATACATTTTTTTTGGTTTACTTTACTGTGAGTGTGTTTGTTTCAATTTTAAGTCTTCCTCTTCTGTAAGTAATGCATACACAAAAGTCAGGCTACAGAGAAAAGCCTTCATGAGTTGGCTGCAGTGAGGGACGCTGACCTTGCACCTGCTGGACCATCTTGGTAGGTTGGGATAGGAGGGAGGGCAGAGCAGACAGAGCAGAATGGAGGCTGCTGCCCTGGAGTCCTTGCCACAGTCAGGGGTGGTTATGTATGTGGAGGAACCCACAGCCCTGTGTACAAAGTCCGTCTTAGCTCATGAAAGCCCTGTGGCCAGAGAGTACTATTCTTTCCAGCCTTCTCTTTTCCCCTGACTTCTCACTGCCCCAAGATTGATGGCTGAGCCAGTGAACAAGCTTAAGGGCTATGGACTCACGTTCAGAATTCATTCTGCTACCATTTTGTATGTTGTACGCAGCCTGCACTAAGGCTTTTCCAGTTACGAGCACACTTCTGAGACATACACAATACCTCTGGTTTCACGCAGGGCTTCTCCCCAAGGGGCCTGGAAAGCACTTTACAGACATCTGCTTATTTAGGTTTAAAACCTCGCTCTGAAGTAGGTTGGAAGGTACTGACAGCCTCGGAGGGACTGTCAGGTTGACTGGCTTGCCCAGGGCTCTCTGGTCAAGCAGAGAATAATTCAGGAGAGAATTTTATCCAGTGTCTCGCTTAGGGCTTTGTCTGCTCAGCCCCACCTGCCCAAATTTCGCCTTGAGAGTTCAAGCAATTTCAGGAGGAGCAGATATTCAAATGTTCACAAGTTAAACAGCATGGCAGTGGGAAGGAGGTGGACTGAGGCTTCATCCATGTCTTTTCCCTTCTACCATCATCTCCTCCTTTGTAACCTGTTATACTGTTAAAAGATAAATGATTTGTATGTCCTTGGGAATATGCCATCTTCTAGTATAGGGTAGAAATTTTAATAATCACACATCATTTACAGTTCCCTTTTTTACTGCAAAGAATGACCTATTGCTATCTAGTACCCCACCCTTTCCTGTAATCTTCATATCCCAATAATTTCTTGGACAGACAGACACCCCCCCCCCCAGAATTCTATTTATGTGTATACCATGTGTCTATGAATATATACATATACGTATAAGACTCTACTAGATGTGGTCCTTTCAGACTTAATTATCTGGAATTGTACAATTTTTCTAACAATTTAGGATTTACTTCCTTAAACCATCCAGACTTTAAAAAAAATTGAGATATAACAGACTTACAACACTACATTAGTTTCAGGCATGCAACATGATTCAATATTTGCATATTTTGCAAAATGATCACCACAGTAAGTCTAGTTAACATCCATCAGCACACATAGCACATTTTTTTTCGTGTGATGAGAATTTTGAAGATCTACTCTCTTAGCAAGTTTCAAATATATAATACAGTCTTGTTGATTATAGTCACCATGCTGTACATTACATCCCCACCCAGACTTTTTAAAAATTTGTTTTAATCATTCTGCATTTCTCTCGATGAGGACCTGACGGGAGGTCTTCTCTGGGTGAAATATGTGAGCTTTAGAGCAGCGAGTCCGTTAGCCGACCTGGCTACTCAGAAACCCATGTGTCTGTGCTCTTTGATCAGTCCTCAACAGAAACAAAAATTTTATTTCAGTGAAGAATTTTTGAACAGTTCTACAATAGTGTCATTTAAACCAAAGGACATTAAAGTTTTGGTTTTCGACCTCTGAAATATGGTGCACTTTAAAAGGTGGGCTCTTCTAAACTCTAATCTTTGTCATAAAGTTGTTTCTGCTTCATGTGCCCCGGAGTTCCCTGCTGTGAGGTGGTAGAGGGGTCTGGGCCCAAATTCTCTGACTGTGGCTCGCAGTGGGGACAGCTTGCTTCCCTTCTTGAGCCTGTGCTTACTTACCTTTCACTCCCGGGGCCGGGGAGTGGTGGGCCAGAGAGCTTGACGCGATGGCCGCTCAGTTCTCTGGCAAGGCATGGTAGAAAAACAAGCACCTCTCTCCAAACAGCCCAACCAACCAACCAACCACATACCCTTTTTGGTCTGCTTTCAGCTTTACTTCACAGCCCCTCTGCTGTCACCCTGAACTCAGAGTGTCACGGGGGATTTTGGCTCTGGAGTGTTGTCCTTGCACTCTAGGTTTGGCCTTTTCCCTCTGTGACCCTTCAGTCTCCTTCCTCTGTTTCTGGTGATGTTTCTTATCCCCCTCCCCGCTGCCCCCAACGCGCACACACAGACACAGACACACGCACATACGCTCAGGCAGGTGCTTGGCTGCAAAGCCCCTTTCGTGGATTGTGAAGAAATCTTGGGTTACAGGACCTGTGGGTCATCACCATGGTTCCACCTGAGCCTGGCCTGCTATGGTTAATGTAGTCAGAGAGGCAGCAGCGTAAAGGAACCTGGTGTAACTGAAGGGGACCTGGATGGGGAGATGGGAGTGGGGGTTCATATCCACACTCTCACAGCATCAGAACCTGGGATCCTGGGTGAGCCATTTAATCTCTCCAGCCAGTCATCTAATCCTGAAACTGAAGGTTGGGATTCAGATGGACTCTAATTTCTGAAAGGTTCTGTGGTTCTGAATCAGTCAGTCATGGGCACCAGTGTTTCCTTTTCTGTCCTGGAATTCACCCTTGCCTCCTCCCCCGGGCCAGCCCAGAGCTTGCTCCAGTCCTCCTGGTGGCTTAAACAACAGAGTCCTCTCAGTGAGTTTCTCTAAGTCCACCTCTGCAGCTCAGGTCAGATGGCTTTGCAGGTTACCTGCTCCCTGCCAACCTGGGTGGCAGTGCTCCTAAGGTTTCCCACTCATTGAAACAAACAATTTTTGGTAGTTTTCTTAACGTCTACTCTCTACATGCACTTTTAGGTAATTGCATCAGCTAATCCATATGTTTACATGTGATCGGAACACCCGCCGCTCTGGTGTGTCCTGACCTTTTCAGCCCACTCTTGGTCCATTCCTGTGGGTGGTGCTCCGGAGGGATCTCTTACTGGCTTGCCTCTTTGCCAAGTCTCCATCTTCTATGACCCCCAAAGCAGGAGTGTGCACTGAAATCAAATCTCATCTTTCTGCCCCCATCAACTTTTCCTTTCCTTCTGGCTGGAATGTTTCCCGATTGTCATTTGGGCTGCCTGCCATCTAATTCAAACTTCATGCAAACATTAGTTCAGTTCAACTAGTGTTTATTGAGGACATTAGTGATGCTACAGACAAATAAAGTACTTTACGGAAGGGAGAAGCCCCTGAGTAGTTTACGTCTGGTGGGAGAGACAGATCTAATTTTAATATAATGTGATAAGGACAGTCAGTGCACATGAGGCTAAAACCCACATTTATATGGTGATTGTTTCAGCTTCAGCCAGACGTGGGGCCAATCACAAAGCGTGCTCCCTTTCAAATGTGCATACTTTACACTGTTAATAGTGGGAGCCGTAGACATGTAGACTGGATGTGAGCAATCCCCATTTCTACTTCCTATGATGGCAGTAACCCAGCTGAGTTTGGTTATTTTTTCTCTATCAATATTTGTGATGTTCTTGTGGCCTCATCCACTTATATTCCATTTGAACAAACTGCCTGTATCTGAAACGAACCTTTTTCTTCCAGTAGACGGGAAGGGCTGCAGCGCCTTTGGCTGAAACTAATCACTCCACCTCTATTACAGATCCCACCCCCTTAAACTTTTCTCTGTTGATGACTATCCTTCTCTGATGTGTGTTTTCAGTCTCTTTCTCTTGTCAACATCAGAATTTAAGCAGGACCAGGTCCCTTCCGTCTTAGAAAAGTTTTCCTTTAGCTCTGTCCCCTCTCCTTCCATTTCCCTCTAGTCTCAGCCCTTTCCTCTCTCCCTTCCAATCCCGATCTTAGAAGACTGGGCTGTATTCGTTGTGTCTGTTTCCTCTCCTCCCAATCCAGTCTCAGCCCGCTGCTTCATCAGACTTGCTCGGCCTTCCCCGAAGATCTTCACAGGACTAAATCCAAGGCGTATTTCTTTGTCCTTCTCTTATTTGCTTCTTAGCAGAACTTGGCCTCATTTCTCACTCTCCCTGAAGCATCCATTTTTCTTTGGCTTTGGTGTCAATGAACTTTCCTTGTTTTCTTCCTATCCCTCTGGCTAGGGAGGGTCTTCTTACTTACGGGCTTCCTTTTCTCTGCTTCTCTCCTAAAAGTTGCTATCTCTTTGGCTTCGTTCCTAGGGCTGCTTCTTTTCCCGGGATATGTCATAGTGCATCACATAGTGCATCGACATTTCCAAGTTAAATCATCATGGTCACCCCAAACCATCTCCAGTGTTCCCTATGTTAATGGATGGTGCCACTGCCCATTTGGTCAAAAGGTTTTGCGTGTCCAGAACCTTGGCTTCTTCCTCTCTTTAACCCCTGTATTCACTCAATTATCAAGTCTTGCCAATTCCCTTCTCTAAATATTTCTTAAATTTGTCCAATTCTTTTTATGTCTACTGCCCACATTCATTCTCTCGTTTATTCTTCCTTCCAACAGATAGTAACTGGGAACTGCTCTGTGTCATGCTAAGTACTTGGGATCTGGTCGAAAGAAAGACTGACCTGGTTTCTTCTCCTTACCAAGCTTGCAGTCTGGGAGGGGAAATGAACATCAAACAAGTACTTACATAACCAAAAAGTTAATTCATTCCACCGTCATTTTTGCCTACAATGCTGCAGCGGCTTCCTACATGGCATCCTGGTCTCCAGTCTTGCCCCCTCTCTACCCATATACCACACTGTGCTAGAGTGGTCTTTCTAAAATGCTGATATTATGTCACTGCTTCTAATTGCCCCATGGCTCCCCATGTCTCTTAAAATAAAGTCCAAAGTTGTTTTTTTTTTTCAGGTTAAAACCAAACCAAACCAAACCAGATTGTCAGTATTTTGCTATATAGCAAAGGATGTAACTATCACATAGACCCGAATAAACAGATCAACATAACAGTTGCTTTCTACATTAGCAGATCTATAATGGAGAACAAATTATAACTGGAAGCTTGCTTGGTGATCTTGGAATTAGAGCAAGGACACTTAATTCTGCATTTAAAATGTTAAATGGCGTTAAGCTAAGCTTGCCTGAGGCATCCATCTCCATAATGGGAGAGCCTTCACAAAAGGGAATGCAGAACTTGAAGTACTTTGGCCCAGACCTGTGTCCCCTGGATGGACACTCCTTTCTCTCTCCTTCATTCACTGCCAGGCACCAATTCTGATTGACACATTCTTTCTTTAGAAAGGTTAGTGCCTTTAGCCAAGACTTGCTCAAGCCTGGGAGCTTTTCTGAGTCTTTAAAGTGATTTTGCACATTTTTTTCTTTGAAATGCATTAACTATATTGTATGGAATTTTATTAGTAATTAGTTTTTTAAAAAAAAGTAATATTTGACTGTGATAAGAGATATGATCAGTATAAAGAAGTCTATCATGAGAAGTTAGTCTCCAACCTGCTAATCCCTCAGCCTCTCTCTCCAGTAGAAACTTTGATTTTAGTTTGTGCGTCTGCTTCTAGAAATAGTCTACTCATAACATGAGTATGTGAGTATGTGTGTGTGTGTATATATATATATATATATATATATATATACAATTTTTATGCAAATGAGGGGCATGCTATAGTGTTCTACATCTTGGTGTTTTTTTTACTTAACAGCATATCTTAAAAATGTTTCTGTATCCGCATATGTACTCAAACCTTTTTTTTTTTTTTCACAGCCACACATTACCCATTGAATGAATAGTTTTTATTTAACTCACCTCCAGTTGAACAACCTTGTGCTCAAGTTCTTGCACGTGTGCATGGTTTTCCTAGAATTTGAATTGCAGGGACATTTGCAAGACATTTGTGATTTGATAGATATTGCCAAGTTGTCTGGCAAAAAGATCACACCATTTTATTCTCCCACCCAAACTGGAAGCACCTCTTTTTCTACAGCCAAGCCAATACTGTTTGTTATCAAACCTCTTGACCTTTGTCAATCATATTCTTGGGAAATAGCATCTCATCACTGTTTTATTTCACAGTTCTGTAATTATGATCTAGGTTAAAAATCTTTTTTTCTACATGTAAGCCATTTGTATTTCTTTTCCTGTGAACTATGTATCCCTTAACCATTTTCTTTTTTTTTTTTTGGCGTTACGCGGGCCCCTCACTGCTGTGGCCCCTCCCATTGCCGAGCACAGGCTCCAGCCGCGCAGGCTCAGCGGCCATGGCTCACGGGCCCAGCCGCTCTGCGGCATGTGGGATCTTCCCATACCGGGGCACGAACCCACGTCCCCTGCATCGGCAGGCGGGCTCTCAACCACTGCGCCACCAGGGAAGCCCCCATTTTCTTTTTCTGTTGGTTTGGTGACCTTTTCAAAAAATTGATTCCTAAAATCTATTTAACAATAAGAAAAATTTATGCTTTGTCTAATGTTTTCTTGTCTTCTGATGTTGATTATAGTTCTTTTTCTGGTAACGCAGAATTAAATGTTTTTGTAGTAAAATTTATTGTTTCCTTATGGCTTCTGTATTGTAAATGTGGCTAAAAAGATTCTTTCCCTTCTATAAGAGATTAAAATAAGTCTCCTATATTTTCTTCTGTTACCTTTACTATTTCATGCTTCTTCTATTTAAAGCTTTGCTCTATCTGGATTTTTAAAATGTAAAGAGTAAAGTAGCAAAAAAATTGTTTTCTATTTTTTCAAGAGAGCTAATCAACCCATCAGGTCTCTTGACACCATTGATTATATAACTCGAAATTTCCCTCACTAATTTAAAGTAACAATTTGATTAAGTATGAAGATCATCTTTGTATTTTGGCCTATTTTGACATCTGTCCTCTTCTGTTAATCAGTTTGTCTGTTTACATGCTAGCACTAGACTTTTTATCTCCTCAAGTTTCGTATACATACATATAAAATTTTCTACCTGAAGTATTAGTCTTCCTCATCAATTACTTTCAGAATTTTCGAGAGTATTCTTTTTTGTTTGTTTGTTTTTTCTTGCGTTATGCGGGCCTCTCACTGTTGTGGCCTCTCCCATTTGCGGAGCACAGGCTCCGGACGCGCAGGCTCAGCGGCCATGGCTCACGGGCCCAGCCGCTCCGCGGCATGTGGGATCTTCCCGAAACGGGGCACGAACCCGCGTCTCCTGCATCGGCAGGCGGACTCTCAAGCACTGCGCCACCAGGGAAGCCCTCGAGAGTATTCTTGCATGATAATTTTTTCCATATGAATTTTAGGAACTGCTTGCCTAGCTCCCCCCGCATGATATTGATGTTCTAAATTAGAGTAATGTTATATTTATATATTAAAAACTCACAATTTCTTAACAAGTCTTAAAAGCCCTGCATCCTCAAATTCAAACCCATTTCTCTAGCCTCATTTTTTGCCTCTCCCTTTCTTTAATATGATGATGCAGCCTCCTTGAGTTTTAAATTCCCCTATGGAGCTCTAGTCTCCCGGGCTTCACACTGGCTGTCCTCTCTGCCAGGAACACCGTTTTCATGGCTTCTGCCTCTGGCTAACTTCCTCTGCCTCTCCACCTCTGGGCTATGTGTCTCTTCTGTGTGTTCTTATAGCCGCCTACCCAGTGTTTCCCAATCCCACCATAGGCCACTCAGTATTGTAAATGCGCACCTGAGTACCTGTCTCTACACCCCCTTAGAATATAAACTGCATGAATTTAGGCAGGGACCATGTGGATCTTGTTTATTGCTGTTCCCCAGCACAATGTTCTAGCTCTCCATGTTATACACAGACACAAGGATATATACATGTGTACTCCCCTCCCCTACAAATCTATCATTTAGAACTCCAAATTAGAGTATTTATAGGTTGTTCTTTGGGCTGTCAAGGTGTAAATTTCTAGACATGACTTTTATAAAGTCATCAGGTTAATATGTTTGTTTAAATAAATAACCTTTATGGAATTAAGTAGCACTATGTTGGTTCATGCACAATAAGAAATCAATTCATCGTAGAGACAGTATAGCTGGAAAGGAAGAAAGGCAAAGCTTTGATGAGGCAGGCTGATTATGTATCCAACAGGAAGGAGAGACAGGGAAGAGATGGAGGGTGAGTGTAAGCAGGCGAAGAGATATGCAGAACAGGCCACAGCTCAAAAACAAGGTAAATCCAGGGAAGAAGAATCATTCCAGGGACATCCGATCTCCAGCAAACAAATGGGTCTGATGGGGAAGATTTGTGCCTTTTCTGTTGTGTAATAGCTAATAATGCATATCCCTGTGGATCAATTCCAGTTTTCCCTGTGACTGCATTTATGGTGCTTCACTTAAAAAGCGATTCTGGAGGGAGGAGATATGGGGATATGTGTTTATGTATAGCTGATTCATTTTGTCATACAGCAGAAACTAACACATCATTGTAAAGCGATAATACTCCGATAAAGATGTTAAAAAAATAAAAAAATAAAGTGCAGGCGAGCAGGACAGGGTAAAAAAAAAGCAATTCTGGTGTGAGATTTCAGATGTGATTTATCCTTCTTGTAGTATGGATGGTAGAGGCTGTTCATTTTTCTTAAAGAACTGCAGACATCAGGAGTATAAACAATGTGTCAAGTCCAGTTTAATGAAGCATCTGATGCATATACTGTTGCACCTTTACAATCAAGCTGCATTGGACTGATCCTATAATGTTTCATGGGACTTCCTTTATATTTATAATAATTGACCTTATCAGGCGTCTTAGAAATTTCAGTAGTTGTTTGCGAAACTGATCATAAAACAACTGATAGACATACGAGATTGGAAGGCTTTTAAAAATAGAGTGGGGAAGTATATAGGTGAACAGATTGTGTTGAATAATCCAAAAAGATAATTTTCCTTTGAGATAAATAACATCCATTTATTTATGTTTACACAATGCAGTATGTTCATAATATGCGTACAAATGAAAATAGTTTAGACTCCATGTGTATTTTGAAATTTAAACTTAAAAAGGAACGGGTATTATGGAACCAGCATATAATGTTTAATTCTTATGAGAAAAGTCTTATTTTTGGTTGAGTTGTTGGCTCTCACGGTAAGCCTAGGTGGCCCTCTGGGGTTTAACTTCTTTGCCATCTCATTTATTTTTTCAGGGAATTGCTCTCTCACCAAAATAAAAAAGCGTTTTCTGGAGCTTAATTGCCTGGAGCCTTGAAGGCACTACTGAGCCTTTTATTTACCCCAGCCTACCGTAGAGTCCACTCTGTCATAACTCTCCTTTCATTGTAGTTTGTATCTATACATGTACAGTTCAGAGTGCCATAGACATTCTCTTGACAAAGTCATCTTTTCCCTCAGATAGCTGAAATGGAGGACAGGAATTGACTGTTTATACATTCATGGATTGATTGCTTGATTGATCTATTCATTCATTCATCTAGTCAATTAGTTAACCAACAAATATACTGTGAATATGTCCTCCCACCAGGTGGTTTTCTGGGTCCTGGGTAATAAGACTTAGGCCAGCTTCTCTCATTTATATGGTCTGTTGTAGGGTCTCCAGTCAGATCATTGTCCTACACATTTGAACTCCATCAACAGCACTACAGACAGCTGCCTTGGACCCCCTGACCCCAAACACACACACACACACACACACACACACACACACACACACACACACGCACATGCAAAGTTGTGCCTAGGAGCATGTATATCTATAACAGGAGGACATACCCACAGAAAAGGCCTGCATGGGCCCTGGGAATGGGCTTAGGGTCTTTGGGTAGGAAATTCTGAGATCCTACTGGGTCAAGAAGGGAAGGAGTGATTTCCAGGTGGGAGCATCCCATTGCCTCATGTGGAGGAACTTGGCTGGAGGAATACCGGAGTGAGGGCCTCTGACATGCCTGGGTCCATTGTCCAGAGCTAAGGGCACCAGAGACAAGGCTGTCTGGGCCTCTGCCTTGTGGATCTGACCGCTGCATCATGGTGGTTTTGAGCCATGACGATGCTCTGGAATAGAGGAAGTGCAGGGCTTCTGCATAGGAGCGTGCAGGGGGGGTGGCCGGGCTCCCCAGACTGCTCCTCCCATTGCAGCGCCCTCACCTTCTTCAGGGGAATTCTCAAGCATGGGGGTCCATGTTCCCAAGAAC
This sequence comes from Lipotes vexillifer, assembly GCF_000442215.2. Taxonomy (NCBI): domain Eukaryota; kingdom Metazoa; phylum Chordata; class Mammalia; order Artiodactyla; family Lipotidae; genus Lipotes; species Lipotes vexillifer. The sequence goes on along the minus strand of NW_006795104.1, from coordinate 265,695 downwards.
AGCTGAGCAGGATTCCTTCCCTGACTTGTGTTACAATGAGCTTTGTGATGTCACAGACACAGACAGACCAGCAAAGCATAGATCTGTCCCCAGAAGTTAATGGGGCTTGTTAAACATCAGCAGCTACCTGTTTCTACCTTTCTCTCTTCCCTGTACAGATTCTATCATTGACCCTGAAAGCTCTAGATCTGAAAGTACTATTTTAAGAATTATTCAGCTCATTATGGCTGAATAATTTTCTTACTGGCACCCTAGGAGGATCCTAGGATTGTGGAAACTGTGCCTAAAAAGTTCCTTTTCTCATTATATATATTTTTCCAAATTGAAAAATCACTGAATACGTCCATTGCCATATGCATAGGTGGATCAACAAATTAATTTTTCATTTTCTTTGGGAGTTTGTGTCCGGGGATCACACAGGTTATGAGGCTGGGTGGCTTGGAGGTTTAAGAGCCCTACTCTGAAGCTGGTCTGCTCCTGCTACTTTGGACTAGTTTATAAAGCCCTCTGTGTCTCCATCTGTAAAAGTGGACAATAATAGAACCTTTCTCATGGGTTTTCTGTGAGCTTAAAATGAGCCGATGTATGTAAAATAATTGTACCAGTGCATAACGCATAGTTAGAGTTCGACTGTCCATTTTTATTTTTATTGTCTGGTTATCCTCAACTATGTTTGGAAGGAGAGTAGACTCTGTAGGTCTTGGGGAGGACAGAAAAGCAAAAGAATCTGTCTTGAGTGTGGCACTGGACAGGCGCTGGGGTTAAAGAGGACAGGTGTAAGAGCGTGTTGGTTCTCCTTAGGTGCCCTTTCCCTGGTTTGCATGTTACTTTCATCTTGGCATGCTCAGCTGATTGGGATATTGACCGAAGCAGTGGTGGGTCAGATTTAGCCACTGGGACTCAGGTCATGGTCTTTGTTCTGCAACCGTTTTCTTCAACAGTCCTTGTCCATTTCATTTATTAGGTTGTTTACAGCAGCTCCCCTGCACTCTGGAGGTTATCAGTTTGTACTCCGTTTTCTCTTTTCACTGTCTTTCTCACTTTTTAATTGCAAGGCCTTTACAAAACATATATCTTCCTTTTTTCTTTGTTTTAAAACTCTGGTAAAATGTACATAACAGAATTTACCATCTTAACCATTAAAAATGTATAGTTTGTGTCATTAAGTACGGTCACATTATTGTGCAACCAACACAGCTGTCCAAATAATCCACAACTCTTTTCATCTGCAAAACTGAAACTCTGTACCCATTAAATGACAACTCCCCATTCCCCTCCCCCTAGCTGCTAGCAACCCCCATTCTACTTTCCATCTCCATGAATTTGACTCCTCTAGGTACCTCCAAAATATACGTCTTTTCTAGCAACGATATATCCCTTGAATTACAAGTTTTTATAAGAGATTTGTTTGGGACTTTTCGATACACTCACACTTCCTTTCTGTAAAATAGCTTCTCTTTATTGTGGCATTACATGACCACTTATGACTGGGATCCCTTTCCACCAATATCTTTGTAGTTTATCTCCAAAGAAAATAATCTCTAACCTTCTATAAAAGCGACTAAAGGTTAACACGTGAAGGGAAACCAGTGAAGATGAACTTGGAAGTGTTCCTCACATGCTATCACTCTCCTTAGTCCCACAGCCTATAAATGTGGGCCGAGAAATTGTGTCAAAATCAAAACAGACCTTCGAAGAGATCCTAAAATATTACTGCTTGAATCATTCTCTTTTCTTGACATTATGCCTGATGCTCATTTTTCCCTGTGCCATGCTTGATCTATCCTGAAGTTGGAGCAGAAATATTAGTTCCAAAAATTCTCTTGCTATGGAATGATTTGGCCCGATTGGAGGCCAAGAGCTTTCAAAAGTGTGTGCTGCTGTGATTTGTGCTGACTTGAATGTTTCTTAGAATTCTTAAGTCCTGGGCTAATCGTTGGAAGTTTTTCTTTGCTTTTCATCAACGAAACGTTGACTGACCTGAAATGATGGGAAAAGAGGAAAAGACTTTTTGGAAAAAAGATAATTTTGTGTTCGATTGGAGTTGCAAGGTTTCACTTTTTATAAACACTCACTTTGAAACACACAAAAATCATGGATAATATGGTTTTCCAATTCATTTCTTGAAAACAACTGTAAGATGATGCTATCGTACCAGTATATTGATCGTAATGGCCATATAATTTGTATTGGACGAGTATAGAAGTGTCGCAGTTAATCAATTTATCATTAGTATTTGAATAACTGCTGATAATTATTTTACACAATAAGGTTAATAAGGTAAAAATGAGAGGGAGGAGTGAGAAAAAAAAAGAGACAAGAACTCCAGCTAACTCTAACGGTTGACATAGTTGCTGTAATTGAGCACATCATTTGTCCTCAACTTCCTGGCAGTGAAAAGAGAAGCTCATTATTAAGGAAGAGAAGGCCTACTAATTCCACAGGAACATAGCTTTGTTTGGCACTCTGTTCTGAAAAGAGTTTCTTTTGCAGAGAATATGAGTGATGTAATTCACAGCTTTTATGAAAAATGCAGAAAGTAGATTTCATTTTCTTCTTACTGAGAAAGTCAGTGAAAGTTGGGGGAAGTGACAAGGACGACAATTCTGCAAGGACGCTAACATGGTCCAAGAATTTCATCTCCCGATGCTGTAATTATAAAACTCATACAATGCAGGGTCTTAGTTGCCCAACCCCTCATACCCTTTGCTGAGCCAGGCTTTGCTAGAAGCTGGACTGCAGATGATATGAAGTTGTCCCCTCTGACCAGAGCTGGAATATGTTAATTTCTGTTCCTGGTTAAAGCCAGATCCATTCTCTTTGGAAGCCAGACAAGCAGATGGTGGGGCTGACATCCTTTTACAAAGACCAAGCATCCCGGCTTGTGTGCCCGTCCAGGTGGAAGCCACCCTGTCCACGGATGAGATGAGATGCGGGGGTACCAGCAGGCTGCAGATCCAGGCTGGCCTGGGGAAATAGCGCTGTGAGTGCCTCGGAATGTGGACAGATGCTTGATTGAGACGGCAGAGATCCACCCACAGAGCACAGCAGAGATGGTTTTAGCCTAGAAACTGTTAGGAGCAGGTGTGACCAGACGGCTTCCCAGCCAGAGGAAAAGCCCTCTCAGGCTCCCGGGGTGCCCCCAGCCTTGAGAGGGATGGCCCCTTGTGGGCCGGCCAGGATAAATTAGCTGCAGAGTGTACCCCGAGGGACCCAGTGAGCTGACTCATATTTCTGGTGGTTTCATATCGACTGATGTTAGAGTACACCTGTCCAAAATAAAAATTTGGCTCAAACATCACTTAAGCCTCTTTCTTGATGGCAGTGGTGTATCAGGACCATTTCTGTCCTGGGTTCTTCATCTGATATGGCGAAACCATGCCATGGTACACGTTTAGTTAATTGTCTTTCCATTTGCTATGGCAAGTTATTATGATCTATCGAAAGATCTGAAACCTAATGTAAAATATTAAATAAATTAGTGGGAAGGAAAACAATTTTTTGTCAGGAAAAACACATCCCTTGCTCCTCTTGGGGATTCTGTACCATTGTACCAAGTATAAAATTATACTTGGCTATGTCTGTGTCAGTTTTAGTTTGTTTCTAAACAGAGGAAGCTTCTAAAGGTTCTGGAGAACAGGTAGAAGTAACTTCTTTAAGAAAAGGAGGTATTTTTATTGTGGTCTTTGTGTCATTTTATCTGAGCAAACTCATGTAGGGATCTCTGTTAGGGATCTCTGTGCATGGAGATGACATACCAATGTAGGAGAAGGGTCGGAGCACTGAAGTCTCAGAGGAAATTACAAGCAAGAATTAGATCAGGTGTCATAAAAATCTTTCTGTGAGCCAGTGAAATAGCTGAGGTCAGAATGTGACCAATTGGAAATGTGCTCCAGACCCCCAGGAGCAATGTTACTCAGCTCGCCCTGACTGTTGCCAGGAAGAAATGCTAGGCTAGTTTGGAGGACCTCTGACTTCTTAAGAGAATGTGGAAATTCAGATTTTTAAAATGGGAAATCTTCCCATTTTGAAAAGTTAGCAGCTAAAAAGAAAATTTATTTATTTTAAATATATTGACACCCTGCTCACCCTCCAGTATAAGGTTTACATGTCACATTATTTGTAGGCTGGGGTCAAATCCTAAATTTTCATGGAGGCTATTATTTAGTTAAGTCAAATTAAACGTACATTTTTTCTGCTGGAGACTGATACGTTTTAGGTAGATAGCCAACTCTAAGGGTTTTTTCATAGTTAATTTTTCTGGTCACAAATTGCAGTGTTTCTTTTTGGGCACCGCCTCATTGAGAGAGGTGGATGAGAAAGATGCTATATAAATACTCAGAGAGAAACCCAGTGTGTAATTTTTTCTTCATAATATGTTGCAGAAGTTTTCTTATAATTTGAGTGCTGATGGGAACTGAGACATTCTCCAGGCCAGATTTCCTGTTCCATGCCCGTGGGCCCTGGAGGCAGGCTGAGATTCAGTTCACCAGCTAGTTAGTGACCAAGCCAGTCCCTGAACCCCAGTCTGCTGCTTGCTGTTAATAATCAACAGTGACTGTGGTCCTCATATGGGCTAGGGCAGTTCTCTTATTGTTCCAGCAACTCCCTGAGGCAGGTACTGTTACTACCCTATTTTAAGACGAGGAAACCGAGGTGTAGGGACTTGCCCAAGGTCACATAACTGGGAAGAGGTGAAGCTAGTGGAGTGTGTTTATCCCTCACTTTACACCACTTATTATTTAACAGGCACTTGAATTTTTTTTTTAATTGAAGTATAGTTGATTTACAATATTTTGTTAGTTTCAGATGTACAGCAAAGTGATTTGGGTTTATATATATATATATATATATATATATATGTGTGTGTGTGTGTGTGTGTGTGTGTGTATGTATATACGTATATTCTTTTTTTCCAATTCTTTTCCATTATAGTTTCTTACAAGATATTGAGTATAGCTCCCTGTGCTATACAGCAAATTCCTGTTGTTTATCTATTTTATATATGGTAGTGTGCATCTGTTAATCCCCCTACTCCCAATTTATCCCTCCCCCCCATTCCCTTTTGGTAACCACAAGTTTGTCTTCTATGTCTGTGAGTCTGTTTCTGTTTTGTATGTCCAATACATCATTTGTATTATAAAACATCTTCTTTGTCCATTCATCTGTCGATGGACACTTAGGTTGTTTCCATGTCTTGGCTATTGTAAATAGTGCCACTATGAACACTGGGGTGCATGTATCTTTTGGAATTAGATCTTTTGTCTTTTCTGGATGTGTGCCCAGGAGTGGGATTGCTGGATCATGTGGTAATTCTATTTTTAGTTCTTTAAGGAACCTCCATACTGTGCTCCATAGTGGCTGCACCAATTTACATTTTCCCCAACAGTGTAGGAGGGTTCCGTTTTGTCCACACCCTCTCCACAGGCACTTGAATTCTTAAGTTCCCAAGGAATTTAGGCTATTCTAGGAAGCTGCAGTTCTCAGAGCTTGGCATTGTGGGGAGCTGCAGTTCTCAGAGCTTGGCATTGTGTAAGGATCTGAGAAGATATTTTATTTATTTCCTATTACCTCTGTAGGTATAACACATGAGAGCAACCTGTAAAATGTCCTCATTCTTTTTCATTGACTATTGTTTTCAGGCTGTGATTATTTGTCAAGACGCATTTGGCAGAAATTTTAGAAAGTATTCTTCATTGTAGGTGCAGGACTCATAAGTCCATGGTCCTGGGGGGGCGGTAGAGTGGGTATGAGCTCAGAATTCAGAGGCAGGTAGATTTGGGTTCAAATCCTGTTTTGGCAGTTACGTAATCCTGGGGACGTGACCTAGCAAGGTTGGGCCTCAGTTACCTCTTCCAAAAAGTGGAAACAATCATAGTGCTCTCCTGGTAGCTTTGTCGGGTTAAGAGAGACACCCCCTGGGTACCTCAGTACCTGGCACACAGCACTCTCTAAAAGGGAATCATTGGGGCTACTTCTATTCCCGTGGCCAAAAAGAAGATGGAAGTGCTGCAGCTAATCAGCCTGTGCTAGTAGGCTGGTGCTAGAATTCAGGTTCTGAGCCCACTTATTTGGTGTTCTCTGCATTCACGTTGTCACAGGTGGGGTGGTGGACCCTCTCTAAGGAATGGAGGGATAGATTGAGAGATTCTTCTTTTGAATCCTGCTTTGGCCCATCAGGGACTGCTTTTCAAAACTCTTTCTTAGCATTTTGCTGAGCAACTGAAGCTACCTGGTTACGGACATAGGGAATAAGGGCACATTTTAAAAAATGGATTATTCTCTTCCCCGTGATGGAAATCTTATGGCAGAGAGGATCCTGTCAGAGCCGAAATGCTTCACTCCATGGCTGTAAGTAAGCCTGAGCACGTATCACAATCTCTTGTGACATTTGAGTTCTATCTACTTTTATTAGCTTAATTATTTATTTATGTGGTGGGGGTGAGGTGAGGGTAGGCAGGGTAGTGGGAAGCAATTCCATTTTGAGGAGCGACCATTAGAAATACTCACGGCTCTTTCCATTTCTTTTTGATATATCATCAACCTACAGGTCAGGTAATAAAGTCTAAGGTAAAGGGAAATTTTACTTTGGAGCAAGCCTGCCGTTAAGCTAATACACAGGAGAAAAGATGCATTAGAAACCATTCTTTGTTACTTGGAAAGATTGCCCGGAGGAATTATTTGATAGGTTGTTCAAGCCAATGTGAAATCTTTTCAAATGAGATGAGTATCCTTTCTAGGAACCTGTAATTCAAAAATGTTTCCGTGAATTTTTCCTAAAATTATCTGTTCTTTTTTTTTTCCCAAAAAGCCACCTACGGGCTTTTTGGTAAGCCTAAGGACAGGAAATACTTTACCCTCAAGAAAATGTCGTAATGAAGGCCCTGGATGTCATGTTGAGAATGGAAAAGCTTTGGTGACAACACAAAATAAAATGGCAAATAGTGTGGACTTTGCTTATGTTCACGTTTTTTATCTGTTGACTTTCTGGGCACCCTTCAAAGCCTGACCTCATGGAAGCCTTCACTGCCCAGTGATATCTTGTAGTTCCTTCCACTGCACCCTCGCTGTGCACGTACTTGACCGCTGCCTGGAAACTTCTCTCTTTTGCTCATCAAATACCGTGGCAGTGAGCACTGACCTTCAGGAGCATCAATCCCTCAAGGTCAAGAAGAGCTGGATCTGAAGATTCTTTCTAGCCTTAACATTTCTGAAACTGAGATGGCAAATGAATGCTCATATTCCGAGGGCAATTAGTTTTCATCATTTGCGAAAAATAAATGAGTGTTTGGTTTGACTGTGTTGTATGCTTGTGATCTAAATTTGCTTTCTAGATTGGACAAATTTTGCTTTCAGAATTGGCTGTCTTCCTCTGTTATGGTCGTTACTTTTTTTCCTTGTTTTCTATATGACAAATGAAGTTATGTTCTATTACCACAATCTTCATTTAGTGTTTATAGTGTGTATATGTCTGGTCTTTCCAGTGAGATAACAAAAACTCCAGTGGAGGATCTGTGGGTCAGATTGATTGCTTTAAGTCAGCCAGTGTTCTATGAGCATCAGCTCTGTGTTCGGAAATGGACGTGCAGTTTGATGAATAACACTCTTCCATCTGAGGAGTTAACAGTTCAGCAG
>NW_006795104.1:235465-258010 GCF_000442215.2 Lipotes vexillifer | reverse complement strand
TCAGCAGGAGAGTTAGGTATATTAGTACAGAAATACAATGGTGGGTACAAAGAGTACCCCCATCCCCTCTAATTGTTAATTATAAAGTTAAGAAGGAGAATAAATGCTAAAGAAATGCTTGCCAACTGATGGAATAAAAATGTTTTGATTGGAAAAAGCCTTTTGGATGTTGCCTGTAAATCAAGCAGCATCTCAGATATTGTAGGGGCCCAGAAGAGTTTTAGGTGAATTCGTCGAGAAGTTCCAAATTTTAGGGCAGATGACAGTAGTCTTGGGATGTAGTAAAAGTAAACAACAACAATAAAAAGCAACCCTCATAATGTGAGGCCCAAGAAAGAGTACTATAGATGGCTTTTAGAAAGGAAGAAGGCATATTTGGGCAAAACAGGATGGTCGAAGGCCGAGAATGATTGCACACAGATTGCGGATGGAGGGGTGGGCCTGAGGGACCTGGAGGCCAAGGAAGTAAGGGAGAGAAACTCTTAAGGTTGGAAGGGCAGAAGCTCGAAAGCTTGGCTGAACTCATGTGAGCACTGGGGCATGGGCTCTAGGGGGAGGGCTTGTGCCTTAAAGCCCCTGGGGCCTAAGCTTTCCAGATCGGTGGGCTTGGGTCAGAGGAGTTAGGGGCTGTCATGGAGAGAAAGGTCTGTACCAAAATGCTTGTCCTTTCCACTGCTTCAGTGGGAGTGGGACCCTTCTTGGGGATTCTATTAAGCAAAGCTTGACTTAGTAAAGAGCCCTCAGAGTTGGCCAGCACTTTGACCGGTGTGACAGGGAACAGTTTTCTGGGGGAGAGCCTACCGCATTGCCTGTCCACACATCTTTCAGCTGTCTGCCCTGGCCTGGCCTTTCCTCTCTCCTTCCTAACCCTGGGTTGGTCTCTGCAGCTGCTGCATTTCTGATCACTGGCAGTGATGAGATGGCAGAGCTCGAAAGACCTGGTGTTCCCAAGGTCCTTCTGGAGGCACGTGGAAGTCACCAGTAGGGGGCGGCCCAGCATGCTCCTTAGTCTTCTTGGTCCTGTCCAGGGGCTCTGGGGCAGGGATCAGAAGGCTTTTAGACTGTTCGCTTTTGGGTGGTCCAAGGAACCAAGGACTTGAGCCCTGGTGTATTTGGTCACCTAGTAACTGAGAAGCCCTGGGGTCCAGCTTCCCTGCGGTCTTTTCCCTTGCGGCTTTTTTTGGCTCTCCCTCTTTCTTCCCCCCTTCTTCCCTGCCCTCCCTCCTTCCTTCCCTTCCTTCCTTCCTTCTTTCTTTTTTCTTCATACATTTAAAAAATTCATAAAAATGTAATGATATAACAATAACTTCAGGTGCATATATTCAGAACTGACACTTTAACATTTTTGTCCTTTTTGTTACAAAGGCTTTTCTCTTTTAAGAAAAGACATAGTTTAGTAGTTTAATAAAACAGTTTAATAGTTTCAGTTTCTTTATCCCTGATGCAGATCCGTCTCCTTTCCCAAGGTGACTTTCCTTGCAATCTTCCTTTAGTACTTTACAACTATCCTTGACTATGAACACTATGCGGTATTGTTTTGTGTCTTTTTAAAAGTTCACATCAATTGTTTTATATGTTATGTACATATCAGTTTGAAATTTTGCTTATTTTTCTTTCTCACTTAACATGAGTATTTCTTTCTGCTCAGATGTAAAGATCTGGTTCAATCTACCGTAGTTATTTAACACACCTCATTTTATTCTCTTTCTTAACTGATGGACGCTTGGGTTGTTTCCAGATTTTTATTCTGACTGTGTTACCATGAATGTTCTTGTATATGTCTCCTTGTGTGCAGGAGTGAGCATTTCTCTCAGGTGAAAACCTAGAAATGGAATTGCTGGACTCTGTAAAGCGTGTGATGTATAATTTTCCAAGATGCTGGCAAATTACTCTTCAAAGTGCTTGTGCCAATTTAGACTCCCTCCAACAATATAAGAGAAATACCCCATATCCTTAGCAATGCTTTAATATTGTCAGATTTTAAACATTGTGTCCAGCTAGTGGCAGAGGAATGGTCAGTCCATGTGGCTTTGGTTTGCATTTCATATTCCTTGAGGGGTGAGCAGATTTTCATATGTTCCTGGGCCGTTGAGGTTTCTCCTTTGTGAATTGTTTGTTATTAACTTTACTGGCTTCCATTCTAACCCTATGATTCCTCACTTAATGGAGTCTATGGAGCGTTTCCTAAGGGGTAGATTTCATGAGCAATTTATAGCCCACGGTTATGTTGTGGGCGTTTCTGCAGATGGTAACTTATGAAAGGGAATTCTTGGCATCTAGAGGGGCAATTGCTGACCTTTTCATCCAGCTCTTCTGTTGCTTTTTTCCATTTTGACCAGGAGAAAAATTCATTCTTTATCCAGGGCATCCCTCCCTTCACAGTGGAAGAACATTCTTTAATGACCACTTTTAATACTTTCACATGGTTCTTTTGATGGTTTTTAACAAAATCTCCTGTCTGGTCTTAGATTCAAGAATAGGTACACTTTGCTTAATATCTGACTTATTTTCACCTCATGAACACTGTGAAGTTACCACTGGCTAAATGTATCCCCCTTTCCTTCTTTTCAGGGGCAGTGGTCACTGGAAAGCTTAGAATTATGCTTGTGGCCCTTTCCCAGCATTTTAAACCCAATTCCTAGCTCCACTGATGTCTCTGCCCTGGCTCTTCTTTCTATTATGCCTTTCATTTTTATTTATGTTAGCTCGCTGTATTTTATTGAATACAATTGGAGAGTTTATAAATTAAAAATCTGACAGAAATGAAATAACAATAAAATAAAGGGCATAAATAACTAAATAAAAAGTTAAAAATAAATGCCTTGTGCCACAGACATTGACTAAATACCTCCTGAGTGTCAGGCCCCTGTCATAAGCATGGAGGATTCAGTGATGAGCCAGCAAAGAGAGCTGGAGAATCTCTCAGACAATTTCAGAACAGTGACAGCCACCATGCTAGCGCAGCTGTAAGCAGTGAACAAGCTTCTCGGGAATTCTGGTTGTGACCCCAGAGGAAACCTTGCCCACGTTATTTTTCCCTTTTTCTGCCAGTTGCATGAAAAAAAGCATTAAAATGTAGGGCCCTCTTGAATGCAGTTCTTATTGGGAGACAATTTAGAAGAGGGAGGTCACTGTGGTTTCTACTGAAAATGTTAGTGGATTGAAAATCTTGGAAAAATGTGTGATAATTTTGAAACATTTCGTAAAAACTCTTAACGTTGAAAATTGTTGTTTGCTCATTAGGTTGGAGACTTAAAATGTTTCCTTCTGTGTGGGGTAGAAGGAAGGAAGGGAACGAATCCTTCCTGCACATCTGTTAAGTTCCAGGCCCCGGATATCAGGGAGAACCAAGATCTTTGAGCAGAAGACACCCTTCTATCTTGGATGTTGTTTTTTTTTTTTTTATGTAACAGGGGCAATGTTTATGTGGGTCCTTTTAAAATTATTTATCTTTGGTGTAATTTTGTTCCCTCAGAGCATTTCCTTATTTTGCTTTATTTCTAAAATATATTTTCTAAAAATGGGTGCCCCAATACTTACCGTGTATTTTGACATCTATTTTTTTTCCTTCTTTTGGATTGGGTAGAAGGAATCTGTAGATGTTGTATCTCCTCCCTCATTGGTTACTATTTTATTCATTTTAATTCATGTTGTTAACAGTAGAGCTACATATTTGTTTTCAGTGTCTTAATTGGAATGTTATGTATCTTAAATTTTTTGAAAAAGAAAGGGGAAAATCCATCCTAATACAACTTCCTGGAGTGCCTTTGGAACTCCGAGTGTTGCCCATCCATCCATCCATCCATCCATCCATCCATCCATCCATCCGTCATCCTTGAAGACCTACGTTGTGCAAGGTTCTTTGCGAGATGCTATGGTGCATGTTAAGAATTATAAAGCAGGATCCAGCTGTCTTCTCAAAAAGAGATCGTGATCAAGAAAAGTGAATAGACAGATACTCAGGTAACTGTAGCACAGGGAAATTCCATGGTAGTAGGTTTGATAGCTTTTTGTTTGTGTTACCAGGGATTTTATTGGTTGCAAGTGACAGAAATTCAGATCAAACTTCTGTTAGTGACAGCTATAACCTCAGAGATGATTGGATCCAAAAGCTCAAGTAACATTTTCAGGGTTCTGTCTCTCTTTATATCTCTTAGCTCTCTTTCCTCCTGTGTGCTGACTTCATACTTGGACAGTCTCTTTCCTTGTGCCGGAAATATTTCTCATAGAAGCCCCAGGCCTATGTAATCTTTCAGCCATAATCCCAGAGAAAGAGAGAGACTCTGTCATGGCATTCATGTTTTAATTTAAGGAAAGCTTCTCATTAATCTAGTTGAGGTCACAGGCACATTTCTAAGCCAGTCCTCATGATCCAGGGGATAGAACTCTCCATGCAGCCAGAGTTACCAGTTTACTCCTGTATTTGAGGGTTTGGTGAATAGGGAAGAGGAGATATCTATAGAGAGCGCACTAAGGCAATGTGGGGTTTGTGAAATGTGGTTCCTGAAGGGAAAAATTGGTTTTATTACTGACAAAAGCAGAACGAGGGAATCCTGGGCCAGGAAAAGAGAGAGTTGGAAGGAAGGGAGGGAGGGAGAGAGAGAAAGGGGGAGGGGAAATCTTCTTCAGTGTTTCAGGAGGTAAAAGGAGGGAGTGACTGCTTCTCTTGGAATGTAAGGAAAGATGTGATTTGTCCTCTGTGTGGTGATGCCAGCTTCCCTGTGGCTGTCACCATAAGGGTGAAATGCTTTTGAGAGGTAGTGGATGCATTTCCAAGTTAGTTTCACCTCTATACACAGGGGATACCTTGAGTGGAGGGGCAAACTGAACTTGTTAGTTGAAAGAGTAATAAAAGTTTAAGAAAAAAAAAACAAACCTGGTGATCCTGTCATTGACAATGAAACCTGCTCAACCATGGTTTCTCCTCAGTCTCATTTGGTTTTGCTCCCCTTGCTGTATTTAAAATAAATGGTGGGGCTAGGTGGGTGGGGAGGGATTGCCTTGAGCAGCCTGGTGAGGTTGGATGGAAGTTACCCATTTTTTATGGACTGCCTGAATTCTGAGTTACTAGTTTGCACTCTCTGCTTTTTTTGCAGTTACATTGCAAATCAGAAAAGATTAGAAATCATCAACGAAGATGATATTGAAGCTTATGTGGGACTGAAAAACCTGTGAGTACTCAGGGCTTGCATACCTTATCTCAGAACTTTTTCTTATGCTCTGTTATCGTCAGAGGGACAGTCTGTTAGCTCTAACATACATGCAATTATGTGTTTTCTTAGGACCATTGTGGATTCCGGATTAAAATTTGTAGCTCATAAAGCATTTCTGAAAAACAGCAACTTACAGCACATGTAAGTAAAGGTTGATTTTTTTGCTTCCCAGGACCCAACTTATTCAATATTTTCCCCCTCTGTTTATTTTTCCTTCTTTTCCAGCTCTAAACCTCCTTTTAAAAAGTTAGTGTAGCTTTGACAATAGCTTAGAAGCATTAGCTTTGATTTCTGAATAGCTTTAGAGGGGTACTTAGAACAGCCTGCTTATTCCCTTTCATGAATTTCTGGGCCACTTCCATCTTGGACAGAGCAATAGGCCAACAGCAAGGAGTCTGATGTGAAAACTATGTCCTGGTACAGCGTCCTCGATTCTTTTCCTTGGAATCATGACATGTTCCCTGGAAGACATCAAACTAGTGGAATTGAAAGAAACTGACTTGGCCTTGGCCTTTTTAGGGAACTAAAAATTGCTAATGCTCTTCCTCCCCCCAATAGATCCTCTTTTGAACCTTCTTTTCCCAAAAGCTATGTGTCATGATTGATAGAAGTGGAGAAAACTCAATCATGGAACATGCCAGAGGTTCAGGCAATTGTAACAATAGCAAATGCTTCCACCGAAGTCAGGGTGATATCAACTGAAGTCAAATGGAAATATGGACAGTGGGAGCTCTTAGGCTGTTTGCTGCTAAATCTTCTTAGATGATGGCACTTGGTCAATAAGGTGTGGGCTTCCTGAGACGTTTCTTCATGAAACAGAGGATCACCCTTAAGCTCTGATGGGTGCCCTCCACCCTGAGTTTTCAGTAGGAACTTCTGTGGGAGGAAGGTTGCCTGCATTCATTGGCCCTTTTGTGCTTTGCAGATTCTCTGCAACAATACCTTATGTGTTTCATAGACTACGATCTACATACAGAACTCTCACCTGGTTGATCTCACTTGATTTTTCTGACAGTTGGTAGGGAGGATCTTCTTGATTCCCATTTCATAAGCGCAAAATCAGACTCAGGTACTCAGATGGAAAGTGGCAGACTCAGGGCTCACTCCTGGCTATGTTCTTTTAGCAAGAGGACAGAAAATAAAGTGTGTTTTCCATATAATGAGAGAATCAGCCCTTCCTGTAACATTTGTCCTCTTTCTTTTTCTTGGGGAGGACTGTTCCCTGACTGATTTCCAGGCCAGTTTGTAAAAGAAATCGTTCTCTTCGAGCAGATTGCCTGGACACTCTATGGAGATTTGTTGATCTTATGAAAAACCTTAATTTCATCAAGCCAGTACAATGACTTCATATTTCATAGGTGGCATTAATGAGGAAGTCAATTTAAAAATAAAGTCAGTAGAATTAAGATATAAAACTTTTGGCAAAATGGTGACAAAACTCCAAGGAACTTTATTAACACATTTCATGCAGAGGCTTTTTGGCAACCTCTCCGTAGTTGGTTTGCCTGCACAAATTCTGATGTCTTGCGTAGGCCTTGCTAGCATAAACAAGAGAGAAGTTGGACATATGAAAAAGGCAAAATGCTCTAATGCAATCACTTAAGTGTAATTAATGACCTCAGTGGTTACGTTCTGGTATTTTCATTACTGCTGACTGCACACCTGAATTACTCAACGACCACGTTTTACTGGTTGTTTTACTATATCACTTCCCCTAACGTAGTGATCTATATAGTGGGCTATGGTTAATTGTTTTAGAAATAGACCTTTTTATGACTTTGCTATGCCTCTTATATTTTCCCTACTTTCCTTGTTCCAAGTTACTTATATGAAAACAAAAGCCACCTTTTGTGTTTTTTTCAGGCTGATTTACAGTAGAATAATTTTAATGGTATTCTGTGTGCTGTACATACTTACATAAAGCCAAATATTAGTCCCAGTCTCCCAAAGAGGAGTCATTTGAAAATAGGAAACCAAGGAGATGGACATATCTTATACAGCCAACAGTTGGGAAGCCCAGTTACTGATCAAACCGCAAAAAGTACTGATATTTGTAGCCATTGTCAAATGGTAAGGCAGTACGAAGTCGGAATAATATTCAGACAGTTAGAAAGAAGTTACAATGTCAGTAAGCTTCAGATATTCACGTGATGAAAGAGCCTTCTAATCGCCAAAATAGAAATTAAATTAAGCAGTTGGCTCTAGGGAATGGCAAGGAGAAGGAAATTAAGTCAGTTGTCTGCCTTTCCAGACCTGGGTCTCAACTTCTGCTTATGACTGAAGGCGCTGGCATGTTCTCCCTGATTTCCGCACGTAGTAAACGGCATCCTTAGTTGAACATCAGCACCATGGCTGCAAGGGAGCTGATAAAGAAATGTGTATGAGAGGCTGTTTCTCTGTACCCTTGGGATATAATGATTATCTCTCTGAGTTTCTCCAATAAAATAAAAATGTACACAAGAGCATCTATTTCACTTTGGGTTTTAGGGGAATTCAAACTAGATCCTGTCTGTCACTTTCATCATTCCTCCCCTAACCTGTGCATATTTAGCATCCCATGCTGACTGCCCGGAGCCCCTAGGACTGGTCCCTGAGTTTATTTCTTGGTGCCTTTAATTCCTGCCCGGCCCCTGAGAACCCAGAAACTGTGAGAAAAGCCAGTATTTGTGTTTTCCAGGGACTTTGCAGAGGTGCTAATTAGCTCCTTTGCAAAAGTTCTATAATCAAACAGTAAGAGGATTGTTGATTTTTTTTCCTTCCCTCCTCCTCCCATTTGGCTTTTGGACCCAATAATAAGTATGGTTCATAAACTCATCTTGTTCTTTGGCGTGTAACCCTGCTCTGGGCTGTGCTGCTAGCAGCCTGACAGGGCAGCTGCCCCGGTGCCGGCCTTGCTAGCCGACCCGGAACCTTGACAATGAGTGTGTCCTCTTTCTTTGCCTCCTCGCTCCTCTTTCTTCTTGGGAGGAAGAATAGGGTTTTTGTTTCTGTTTCTGTTTTTTTTCCTTCAGAAGGATGGGGATTTCTGATGGAGATGAAAACATTTGTGCCTCACAGGCTCTGGTGAAGACAGGCAAAGTGACTTGTCAGTGTATTATACTGCAGTGAAACCCATTCTTAATTCACGTTCCAAAAGAAAAGATTTATGTGGGCACATTTTACAACTTCCTGCTGGATTATGTTTTCACGTGGGTGAGCACTTTACACTCAGTGTGAGGAGAGAAGATGCCAGCGTAGAAGGAAGAGGGCACCCTCTTGTAGATGGGGGTTTGGATGAGAGGAAATCTCAATATAGAATTAAGCTGGGAGTGGCCGTGTGCCTTCTTGATTGATGAGATGCTAAAGTGGCATTTTCTTTATCCATCAGCTGACTAGTCTTAGTTCATGTATTAGCTCCCCCTGGTCTTTAACCCCTCTGTGAAAGAGACTGGCCAGACAGACCAGCAGACTTCAGGTGAGACAGATGCAATAGACTAGCCTCAGTGAGGCCAGGATTGCTGTCACCGCAGATTTCCCATATTTGCCTGACTCTCAGACCGGTGCTCACCTTCCTGAATGGGAATCAGATACTGAAAGGCTCATGGCAAACTGTTGAGGGCTCAGCTGTTTTGTAAAATTTGATGTTTGTTTTACATTCATGTGACTCATGAAACACATGTCTAGAGGACCAAGCATTGCACATGCTTTAAATAAATTCGACCAGTAAACAAATTCACAGAGCGAGTCAGCTGCCAGGATTAAGGGTCTGAATTTCCCAGCTCAAGGTCTCATGGCACTGATCATTGGAAACCGAAACTCCCATTCCCTTGAATAAAACTACATATTTGGAACACATCAGTAAATTCATTATTATTTTTCAGTCACAAATAGGACATCTTTTCATTGTCTGGTTGGTCCACATCTTAAAATGATATGTTGCTAGAATATTTCCAGATAAAATTTGACATATTTTTATCTGATATTTTGTTGTTATTCTCATCATGAATTTATCTAGTTATTTGGAAGTCATATATAAGCAATCTCAGCAGAGTTTATCAATCAATAGGTGTGATCTTTCCTGTTAGGATGTGTTAAATTCAGTTAATATTCAGAGTGTTGTGTGTCGTGTAATTTCAAAATATTCATGATGCTTTTTAGTTTTAAAGTATCTTTTCCCCTAGTGAGTTTATGGTTTAAATTTAATTTAGTTTAATTTAATTTCCCTATTAATTGTTCAGAAGATCAGATATCTCTAGGAGGTATATAACTTGGCTCTGAATATGAAAAAGAAAACTTTGGGTAAAAAAGAGATTCAAAATAACCATTACGAAAATTATGCCCCCTCAACCCCACTCTCAAGCAAGAATTATAGGAGAGGCAGGAAAACTAAGTTATTACTCTAGGTGAAAGAAAGAGATTACTGGATCTAAAGTACGGCATGAACCATGATCACATAAAATTATATTTTGAAAAAAACCTCTATTTGAATACTTTATTCCTGAAGTGTATATTTGTAATTCACATTTAACGTTTGTGATTCCTTTCAGCAATTTTACCAGAAATAAACTGACGGTATTGTCTAGGAAACATTTTCGTCACCTTGACTTGTCTGAGCTGTAAGTAATGATTTTGTATGGCATTTGGGGAAAAAATTTCCAAAGGAAAGTGTAATCACATATTTTTTAAAATAAGTGATGCTGCAGGTCTATTTTTATATCAAAATTCATGAAAAATGATTTCTTAAATTTTGGTCATTTGTTCTTTTATTCCTCCATGAAAACATGATTCAGCAGTAAAAAAAAAAAAAAAGAAAAGAAATCTCAGTAGTAATATATCATTTATAATGAGTTTAAATGTTGTTTTTACATAAAAGACTTGTTTTCTATAGGAGGGAAAATGAGAAGAAGATGAGGGTTTTGTGTGAAAAAGGCGGCAACATGTCTCATAGCATCTGTTTGGTCCTTGTTCTGTCCAGGCCCTAATGGAAAGCAAACCCATTCAAGGAGAAACAGCAATGGGCAAAACTCCTCAGTTTATACCCCGACGACAGTGCCTGCGCTTCCCTTAGTGTACACTCGAGGAGAGGCGGTCCTATCCCTACCCCTATCCTTGTGAGATTTCCTTCTAGGTCTGCCACTGCATTCAGGATTTATCCTTATCCCCAAATCCCCTTTGCTGAAAAATGATAGGGAAGATATTGAAATGTATCGATTACTAATAGCCAGCATTTCCAAGTGTGCTTAATTCTTGTGTTATCACTGTGAAGCAAATAAAAACTGTTGACATTCCTATGGGTCAGGTACCCAAAGAACCTTAAAGCACAGGCTCTGTGTGTCAGAGGTGGGCCCAGATGGACAAGGCCTTTGAATACCAGGCAATAGCTTTTGCTAAAACTATCTGTTGCCTGAGTTGTAGGGTCCACCCCTATTCACAAGGAAATCGTGCAGATTAGAAGATGCCACTAGTAGTGCGATAACAAGTTAATAGGTAGTCATTAGAGTTACATGGTGGCAACTCTTTTGGGAGAGACTTAATTCAGGGAGTTGAAGCGCTGGCTTTCTACCACAGGGATACGCATAAAAAACTTAAGGAAGTTATGTGCAATAAAGTAGGCTACTCAGTGTAAACATTTTGAGCATCATTGCAGAGAATTTTCTTCATGGGTTAAAAATTAGAGTTCTGATTTCAAATTCACATGTCTCAATACCACCCCTGCAGCATATTTAATTAATTCATTCAACAAATGTTAATTGTGTACCTGTTGCAAATCAAACTAACATGGCACTAGGCCATAGGGATATAAGGAGAACGGTATCTGTACTCCAGGACTCTGCTATCCAGGGGGAGCGGTAGAAGCCTGAACAAATTAAGTATAGCATGCTCTAACAATCGCTGCAAAAGGAGTTTGTACAGTGTGTGAGAGGAAGAAGCCAGCTGTCTGCCTGTGCCGTGTGGTCAGGCGAATGTTGCTGTCTTTGTAGCTCAAGATCCCTTCGCTTCTTGATCTCTTCTGTGGATTCAGTTATACCTGCTTTTAAAAAAGATTTCTTAGTTTTTCATGGACTCAGAACACCAGGAAACCTCTTGGATTAGTTGGGGTTTAAACATTGTGGATATCATCTGCATTATATTCCATACCTAGTAGTCTCAACTCTTATTTTGGTGTTGGAGGGATATTTGGAGGCAATCAAGCAGACACAAATTAAACGAGTCTGCCAGGACCACATTTTCTCCAAGGAAACTCCTGGAAAAGTCTCCAGGGATTCCCTGAGATTGTTAGAACCCAACCAGAAAACCACAGGAGTAAATGATGTTGCAAAGCCCAGGTCCTGTCCTCACGGAAATCTTAAGTATTGTGGTTAATGCCAGGCAGAGCCTATGTAATGATTTTAAATGGCCTCATTTAAAGGCTCATTGCCATAAATGGAAGTCATTTTAAACAGGCCACTGAGTGTTATAGATAAGCATTTAAAGATTATTTTTTCTTGTGGTTTTTATTTTCCTCTTGACTACTTCCGCCTTGACCAATCACAGGCCACAGGAGTCCAGGCAGCATGGCTGAATAGTGACTTTCTCTTTGCAGACCCTCCCACAATGGGCTAAGTGGCTCACTCTGGACCTCGGTTGCACTTGCTCTCAGAAACCCTGAGCTTGGCGTGTGTGTGTGGTGTGGTGTGTGTGTGTGTGTGTGTGTGTGTGTGTGTGTGTGAAGGAGGTCTATGAGCTCCCTTCCAGGTTCTGTCTCTCACATTCACTCCAGCTTTCTTGCATCAGTCAAACTGAACTGTGGTTGCGTCATTCGGAAAGCTGGGAGTGCACCCTCCTGGCTCTCACACTTTAGTCTTAGCCTTGTATTCACAGTCTTGTTTTCAATTCAGATGAAATTGCTCTGCCCTCTACTGAAGTTCGAACTTATTAAGTGATAACACTTGAATCTCTAGCCTGGTTAGAAATAAGTATGTTAGTGCTCCCGAAAACTTAACGCTGGCTTCTTCACTTAAGATCTTCATAACTGTATAATATCTGTGATAAATTTGTTACGGTATCTTATTTTCCCCCATCTTATGAGACATCTTTTTCTATCCTATATTATAGTTATTTCTGTTCCTACCGTGTTTCCCTATGGGTCCGAAAGGTCTCACATCACTTTGCATCCTTTAGCCTCTACAGGGGTGTTTGTACATAGCAGAAGATCAGTAAGTATCAGGTAAATGAATGAATAATAAGTACTGTTATGCTATAAAGATGGGTGTGACTTCCAAAGATAGCCGGCTAGAAGAAATTCATAATGCTGTTAGTGCTTCATAAACACTTCTGTAGCTAAAACTGAAAAAGAGAAGGCTGATTGGATTTCATTTTTGTTCCATGTAGGATCCTGGTGGGCAACCCCTTTACATGCTCCTGCGACATTATGTGGATTAAGACTCTTCAGGAGACCAAACCCAGTCCAGAAACTCAGGACTTGTACTGCCTCGATGAAAACAGCAAGAATATTTCCCTGGCAAACCTGCAGATATCCCATTGTGGTAATTTACTTTTAAATCAATAAGTTCTACTTGCTATTGATTATTCTGATTGCCTTGGTGTGGTAGAGAGTCTGGGAAGTTTACCACTACCTGGATTTTATACGTATGCTGTTGATGTCTCCACTGAGTTGGGCCACTTTCGCGTGCAGAGTGTAGAGAAATCAGCTGGGAGCAACTTTGCTGAGGGTTCTTTGCCAGTAGAATATTAATTCTGAATGGTTGACTTTAAAGTGCCCAGAGAAAAAAATATGCTGTTTATTCCTTTGTTTCTTTGTTCGTTTGTTCATCCATCCAACTATCCATCCAAAAACTATTGGCTGAGGGTGTGGTACTTCACGGGCCACAGATATACTTGGTTGGCACGTAGGCCACGCAGAGGAAGGATCTCGGGGGGATAAAGTGTCCTGGCAGCACAAGAACATTCCCTTACACTTGTCTTGAATCCAGAACATTCCCTTACACTTGTCTTGTCGCCGGATGTCAGTGTATCTTGATGGGGCACCACAAATCTGCCCTTTGACTTGCTTTCCCCCATTTCTGGGTTTACAGTCTCCAGAATTTAAAAGGGCATCATATGATAAAATTACAGCTCTGTGAATGCCAGTGTGTTTACAAGAAGGGAAAATCCAAGTGTTCTGGTTAGGATTTTACTGCTAAGGGCTCTTGGGACATGCCTCTGCAGTACCCACATATGCATATTATTCCTGAGTTGAAATTTTAATCAGTCAACCAGTTAATCAGTTAACAATTAAATGTGATCTTCTCGCCTAGTGGCTGGTGACACAGCAGAAAGCCACATAGCACCTGGTTCTTGCCGGAGAGGAATCTGTATATCAACCCTAAACTTCCAGGTCTTTGTTTTCAGAGGATCCTGTTGATTGGAGTCAATTTTTATTTAAGGAAAATATAGCTGTTTTTTTTGCGGTACGCGGGCCTCTCACTGTTGTGGCCTCTCCCATTTTGGAGCACAGGCTCCGGACGCGCAGGCTCAGTGGCCATGGCTCACGGGCCCAGACGCTCTGCGGCATGTGGGATCCTCCTGGACCGGGGCACGAACCCGTGTCCCCTGCATCGGCAGGCGGACTCTCAACCACTGCGCCACCAGGGAAACCCCCCTAGCTGCTGCTCATTTTTAATGAGAGTGTAATAAAGGAACGATAAGTATTTGTTTCTTCCCCTGCAGGGTCTTAGAAGATAGCAGTTACTCTTCCCACAGATTTTTGTTGTAACGAGAGCCCTTTGGTTTCATAATGGGGGAATTAAGCTTTGTTCCCTTGTCAGCTTCCCTCGACTTTCATTATTAGCCAATATTAAAAAAATTTTTTAATATCTATCTTTTCCTGATTGATAAGAGGATAACTGTTCTCTGTTCTGGTATAAATTTGTACCGCTGAGAGAAATTGCCCAGAGGGATAAGAAATTCAATGTTGAGTCACCTGGCTGCTTGGCCAGCTCCCAGATCCCCATGGCTGTGTGGCCACATTGTTTCAGCAACCACTGAGAGGAAAAAAGAGAAAGCATCTGACTCCTGCTCTGATTTCACAAAAGGCCTCTTAATAAACGTCTGCTTTGCCCTTGCCTGAAACCAATTCTCTTTTTTTAATTTTAATTTTTGGCCGTATTGTCTTGACAGCATTCCTATAATGTACCCACCTAATGTGCTGTTGATAGACCGCTGTGACTGGAGCAGGGGAGGGGTAGGAGTGAACTGGTTCTAATTTTTCCTGACCAGTTTGTCAATTTTCAGTGTTTTAAAATTTGTTTCCTACGAATTTGTCAATGAATTGTGTGTATGAGAGTGAGGCTTTGAATCCACTGTCAGAGGGCATGTGTTTGATTGATTAGGATTGAATGATTACATTTATGGTAATTTCAGGGTCAGCAATGCTTTTCAGAAAGCAACATTAGAAAAGGTGAACTGATAGACTTATTTTTTTGTGTTCTTAAACTGTCTTGTTCTTTCTCTGCTAATTTTTATTTTCTTTCCCAGTGTTTTTTACTTATTTATAATTGCACATATACTATTGATACATTTTGTTGCAAAAATAATTTCCTACATTTACACATAAAGCTTATCTTTACTTGTTTGTGACCATTTCAGGTCAGAAGCCATCGATCTATCATATCTTTTTAATCATTGTGTGTTATTCATGGTAGAATATATCTTGATTATGTTAAATCTTCCATATTGATGGGCATTTCCCATTTTACTACAAAAGTGTTTCAACCAGCCTCCTTATACATGATCTTTGTACATACATACAGATGCAAAGTTTTTTCTAGAGTACATAGCGGGAAGCCGAATTTTTGGTTCATATGGTTTGCACATTAAAAAGTGGTTGTACCAATTTATAGCCACCCCAGCAAAGTATACCTTGATATTAGCAAACTTCTTATTTTTTGTATCTCTAAAACATGGTATGTCATTGCTTTTTAGTTTGCATTTTCCTGGTTGCTATTGAGTATCTTCTATGTTTATTAGACATTGTGATTATTCTTCATTGAATTGCCTATTTATACCTTTTGTCTATTTTTCTACAAGGTTATTCCTTTTCCTTCCTTTTCTTCCACTGACAGTGTTCTTTGTTTTATTTTTTCTTAATTGTTCGAAAGTTATAAATTATGTTTCTCTGTTTATAAATATACAGTGCCAAAATATTTTTTTTTAAGAAGATGTTGGGGGTAGGAGTTTATTAATTTTATTTTTATTTATTTTTGCTGTGTTGGGTCTTCGTTTCTGTGCGAGGGCTATCTCTAGTTGTGGCAAGCGGGGGCCACTCTTCATCGCAGTGCACGGGCCTCTCACAATCGCGGCCTCTCATTGCGGAGCACAGGCTCCAGACGCACAGGCTCAGTAGTTGTGGCTCACGGGCCTAGTTGCTCTGCAGCATGTGGGATCCTCCCAGACCAGGGCTCGAACCCGTGTCCCCTGCATTAGCAGGCAGATTCTCAACCACTGTGCCACCAGGGAAGCCCAGTGCCAAAATATTTACCACACATATTTAAACATATTTTCTGTAAGTATCTAGAAAGAACCCCCAACAAGATGAGAAAAGATACTTTTACTTCCCTTTACTTTCTCCTCCCTTCTCTGATTGTTATCATCTGAGATATTATTTTTTATTTATTTACTTTTTTAAATTAATTAATTAAATTTATTTAATACACATAGAGCTAATTCAAGTAATGAGATTTTATTTTTAGACTGTTACTTGATGTTTTTGAGGATTTACTGTTTCTTTGTATATCGTTGATTTTTGTATTCCACTACTTCCTCTTGGAGTGGTTTTTCTTTTTGCTGGAGTATATCTTCTAATGTTTCTTTCAGAGAAATTAAAAAAATAAAATTCACGTTCTTGCCCAGTGCGAAATCAGCCTGTATTTTTTCTTCTCATTGGAATTGGCTGAGTGTAAAATTCTAGACTCCAGATAACTTCCTCTTAGAATTTTGCAGATATTATACCACATTCTCTGTGTGTTCATTGTTGCTGATGAGAAGCTCGAGGCCAGTCTGATGCTTATTTCTTGATAGGTAACCTATGCTTTTCTTTTTCCCTAGAAGCTTTTAGGATTTGCTTCTTATCCATGTTATTCTTAAATTTTACTACACTGTAACTAGGCATGTGTGCATGCTTAAAATTTTATTTTGTTTGACATGCAGTGAACCTTTTCAATATGAGTGTTCACATCTTCAGTTCTGGAAGAATTTTATAATTTATTTAGATGGTTATTTACACTTCTGGCTCCTCTCTCCATACCTCTCACCCTTCCTGTAATACTTTCCATCTGCTTGCCCTTTTGTGCTGCATGATGGGAGAATTGTTTACTCACTACTTTGCCCTTCAGCTATTCCTCCAGCTACTGAATTTTCCCTTCTGCCAATTGATTTTTAATTTCTGAAATCTCTAGTGACTTATTTTTTTTAATGACTGAAATACACTTTTCCATACTGGCGTTCACCATATCTCTAGGGTACCTAGCATGACTGACTTTCTCCTGTAAACTTCCCGCACTCATTGCTTCTACTTGGGGGCAGCTGCAGCAGTTGTTGGATGCTGTGCCTGAGGTGGGAGGGCAAAGGTAGGATGTGGAAAGTTTATTCCTCTGTGCTTCTACTTGTTTTCTTAACCAGTGACCCTGTGGCTTAGTGGAGGGGAGGCCCCATCCTGCCCTGCCGTCCACCCCTAGTCTCAGGTCGGCCCAGCAGCTTCCCTGTTTTGTGTGTCACATACTCATGTGTCTGTTGGGAACTGTGCTGTTTTTCTTTCATTTAATTTCCCCACTTTCTCTTGTTCAGGTGTTTCTCATTGTTCTTATCCACCAACAGTTATACCTTCTGATTTTCCAACGTGGTTCTGGATTTTTAAAAAAATGAACCTAATTTCTAGAGATTTGAGATGAGAGGGGGAGCCTTCAGTTTGGGTCTTAGTCATGTACTAATTTTCCTCTTGATGGTTTCCCAACTTTGGTTCTTTAAGAGAAGTTAGGCAGATTGAGCAGTAAATTATGCTTCATTGTTGAATTTAAATTCTGTCTCTGAAATTCCATGTTGGAGAAGTTGGATAATATCCCCAAGTCTTCAAGTTAGGTGTCTTGTTTAAAACATGGATTCATGGTCAGTTGGCTTTCCTTTTAGGTCTCACCCTCAACAAACTTTTAAAATATACCTGTTGTGTTTAAGTCACAGATTCATGGAGTTCATCGTACTTCCACCTTTTTTTTTTTTCTTTATGAAGCTTGTTAGCTAACTCAAAAAGTAACTCATGAGAGTATGGTCTTGTGTATTTCATCACTGTAAACCCAACAATTTGCCAGTAACTATGCCCATTGCATTTGGTTTGCAACTGGTAATATTTTAATTTCCATAAAAAAGAGCTATTGGGATTTCATTCCTTTATGAGGTGGGCTTTCTTTAAAAAATTCCTCTTTTAGTATTTCATCATGTAAGCATTATATGATGAACAAAGTCTCTACATTTTATAAGCAAAAATATCTCCTCCATGGTGCCTGATGTATCCCTTGAACATAACAGTCACTTGATTATTGTTTGCTGAATTGATCAGTTAATAAATGCATGATCCACATTATATTAATGATCAGATTGAAACAGATTTTTGATATAATGGTGCAGATATTTCAGTTAAGTAAATATAACTGAAACATTTATATTATTCTAGCCAAATTATTCCGTATTTTAGCACTTTGTAGTTCCCTTTGAAATGTCTGTCATCATTGCATTTTGAAAGAATCTCCTTTCTTCTTTTTCCTCTGCCCTTAGCGATTGAGCGAGCATGGTAGGCAGGGCTGGGAAGTTTAACTGTGCCATTCCCGATCCCATTAACAGCACAGTCAAAATGTCTCACAATATTTTTCTAACAGCCCCTCCTGCTGTGAATTACTGTAAATTTATTCATGCTGTGAAACATGTTGTGGTCTGTTTCTCCACCAGGTCCTTTTTAACCTTAGAAAAACTTTATTAATTACCAGGCAACAAAACATATTCATGTAAAATTTCCACATTAATCAGAAAAAAAGGGGTGCTATGAGCAGTGGTTCTGAAGACAGAAACTGAATTACACAAGTGTTAGTGAAGAATGGTTATTTTTCCAGACTGGGCTGATTTATCACTCCAGATAAAAGTGTTCCTGCTACTTCTTTTAGTGTTTTTCAATGACATTATTTATAACATTGTATATTCTAAATTCTTGTACTCAATTCCTGTACATTTGGTTGATCTTCTGCAGTTAGGTTTGCAGTACAAACCTTTCAATCTTTTCCCCTGGCTGGATGGCATTATTAAAGAACAGTGTACTTTATACTTTAATTTTTTTTGTACTGTAATTATGATTCAAATCTCTGGAAGAGAGTTTCTTCAGGAAGTGTTAATAGTGGATGATATGCTGTGTTCTAAGCGGACAACAAATATGTTTAAAAGGCAGTATTCTTTTGGGTCAAATCAAAACAATCCCTCAACCCATTTTACTGGTAACTAGCTACCGTAGAACATGCTAGCCCCACAGTGAAGATAAGATGGTAATTCAGTTGAGGGTTGAGTGTAGTTACTATATAAAACACTCTTAATGGTCCCATGGATTGAACTCAGCTTTGCCTTTGGTTTCTTTATTTATAATGACAATTTCAATTTTCCACTTTTCCAACCTTCAAACTTTTAGTGTAGAGCCTCCTTACAACACGTCGACAAAATACTATTTATGTTGGGAAAGGTCGGTTCACAGGTGCCCAGGAGGAGAGGCCTGTTTCCTTGAGGTAAACTGATTTTAATGATTTATTTTTAAGATTTACTTTTGGTTTCCACTATAATTTGTAGTATGCATGTGGGTTTAGCATATTTGTACATACTCCTTCTTTTGTTTTAAACTAGGAAAATAGGATAGTAATTCTATTTTGTTAGCATTCACAGAAGATTAAAATGAAATGCTGTATTAATACTCCATGTATAAATTAGATTGGTAAAAAACATTGTTTTCCGAGCATCTTAGCTGGATTGATTTTTTTTTTTTTTTCTGAAAAGCATATACAAAGTCTAGTTTACTGCTTTGCTTCCTTTTATTAGAGATCAGGTTTTACCCACTAAAACACAGCAAGCCACACAGTGGACCAGTGCTTTTCTTTGTCTTTTTAGAAAGGCAAATAAAGCAGGTTTTCTAACCTGTCAGCTGCTATTCAGATTTTTGTGTTTAGAAGTTTTGTGGTTGCTGTCACTGTCGTGACACGGCTCACACAAGCCTAGAAGCACAGTTTCCCATTTGAGCTGGGAAAGTCACTTTGCTAATTTTCTGTCATTTTTGCAACCAGGTGTAAAGCAGCCACTTCTAAATAGGTCAGACTCATTCTGGCTTCATTCCTGGTTGTGAAATATATATGTTTAGGGGACACAAAAATGGGAAGATATGCCAAGAAGATAGAAAGTGAGTGGAGAGAAGACAGAGAGCCGACAAAAATCATAATTTACTTGAATATTTCTATACCCATGGAGTGATGATCCAATAAGAAATGAACAGAGCTCAGGCTTACTAAAATGAGGTGAAAAAGAACACAACTCAGGCCTACAGGTGGATATTGAAAAATAAAACCCAAACTTGACCCATCTCATTTATTGCAAAGCCAAGTTAATATTTCAAAAAGTTTAGAGGTTAGTTTTCCTCAATTATTAGGAAGTGAGAACGTGCATACTTTGAATTAGTGATCAAAGGGCCTAGTCAATATGGTCAACTTTCAAGAAGTGTGCACCAGTGGATGGAGCAGTGTCAGTGGCTGTTGACCTGGGTATGGTTGGAAAGGACATTACCAGCCAGTAGACCTCGGCAGAAAATCATCAATCATTCGGTGAAAAGGCTGACTTTCTTTAGACCAGGGCTTCCCAAACTTTAATGTGCATATGAATCACCAGCAGATCTTGTTAAAAATATTGCTTCTTTTCCAGCAGGTCTGGGTTGGGGCCTGAGAGTCCACATTCTAACAAACCCCTTGTTCCATAGATCACACTCTGAGTAGCAAGGGTTTAGACAATGGGTGTTGGACTATTCGTTGGGTTTTTGCTTGTACAACTATTATGCTTACACCTGACAGGAGCCTGGGCAATCATCTAGTCCACCAAACTTTCCCCACTCTATGTTCTGTGCAACTCTAATTCCTTGAGATGCTCTGTGTAGGAAAAAAAACCCCCCAAGTTTAAAGAAAAAAATATAGAAAATTCTGTAACTCTGGACGTTCACTGTGCACATTACTATGTTAAAAGCTCTAAAAATTCCTGCTCGAAAAGTACCATTTAACTTCCATTGATCTTATGGTCCTCAAGGTTGTTTGAGTACATACCATTTCTTTGTGATATCATGTTATGGCTTTGTTATTTTTACTTGAAGTAATTTGACAGAATATCAGATATACACATGTATAAATTCAGATGTGAAATATATTTAAAGCTAAATATCCATATTGATATTGGTAATAACATTAATAGCTAACGTTTATTAAGGACTTAATATGCACTAGACCTCATCTGAAATATTTTCCATATTATCTTATTAGGCATCCTAAAAGCTCTAGAAAGTAGATGTCATTAGTATCCTTATTTCCAGTTGAAGAAATGAAAGCTTACCAAGCATCATGAGTAAACAACTAATGAGTAGGGGTTGGCTTTAACCCACATCTGTCTGTCTAGGGCCTTAACCAATACACTGATCAGCTGCATCCTTTACTGGGCTCTTCCATGCCTCAGAGGTGTCTGTCTGTCCGGGCAGCTGGTCTTCTCTGATCTCCAGTGAGGTTTCCCAGCCTGTAAAGGAGGACAGCCCTGATACTTAAGTCAGGATCCCATTACCATAGTGCTAGAAGCTCTTGGAGACATTGCTGAGCTTTGCTCTGTACTTGTGCTGATTTCAAATCTTATTAAGCCAGGAAGTAGTGCCTGGCAAATGGTTTATCCTGCCTTGGCTATTCATGCTTCCCAATTCATTTTTATTGTGCTAATTAAGCCTCAAGTGGTATTTCAAGTACAGATTGTTTTTTCCATTATTGAATCTTTGGCCAGCCTATTAATGCTGTAGAATTAACGTGAGTCAGATGCTTACTCATTTGTGGAAGACTTTACATTTAAAAGATCTAGACTTGGCCAATTTTGCACAGATTCCTTTGGAAGCTGCTATGACAGGGTGATAACAATTTCTCTATAAATAAAGGAGACTCACTCTTCTCTCACAGATAGGCACGTAATTATTTTTTTAATGAACCAAATTCCTAGATTATGGATATGTATTGGCATTTATAGTCTGTGCTAAAATGGATATTACAGTCTGGGAAGGTAGTATATTGTAGTGGTGAACATCTTGATCTTTGAGTTCAGTTCCTAGGTGGTTGGGCAACTTTGGAAGATGTATTTGACTTTTCTAAAACTCACATTCTTTATTAAGTGAAGATAAATACTTAACTTCAAGCTTGGTTGTAAGGATTAAATTAAATAAAACAAAAATGTAAAGTACTAGACAGGAGTTTCTGGTTCAGTGAATGCCCCGTAAATGTTATTGCTAGTACTATAATTGAGCAGACATTTTTAGAAATGTTAATCATGTAAATTTAGGCTTGAAGGAAAAAATAAACTACATTAGATTTTACAGGGGAGATTAAGATTATAGCATAGCATTCTCTGCTGAGACTCTCTTTATTTTAACTTCTTTTCTGCTTAGAACTTCCACACTTTTAGATACATTTATAAAAGGTGGAAGTTTACACCATCGGTCTATATTCGAGGTGCCAGGAAGGGTGTCACCAAGCTCCATGGGTGGAGTCTGGTGGGGGAGCTCATACCTCAAGAGCAAGCACCATGGCAAGCCCTGGCTCCATGGTTTCTCCAGATTCAGCCAGATAAATCTATAAATACAAGAGAATGGGAGAGGAGTCAACAAAGCTTTGTGTTTCTGCAGTTGCAATTGGAAAGTAGATGGATGAGTAGTGACTGACTTAAAGGCTGAGAATGCTGGTTACCAAGTTGGCAATGGGAAAAGCCAAGAGGAAAGCTTGGTGTATATTGCAGAACTACTGCAAGGCTCAGGAAGTAAGAGAACAGGTAACACCAAACACAGGAGAGTGGTTGAAAGATTTTTGTTCCATACATCTCAGGTGTAAAAACTGGAAGTTTGTTCTTTAAAGAGGATAAAACAAAGGCCCAGAGGAATTCCAGGTAGAGCTGAGGCTGTGAGAGCCATAGAGAGGATGATGGATTTACATACAACTGAGTTTTGACACAGGTATCCTCCAATTTTTGGAAGTTTTCTTTACACCACTTCGCTTTTCTGAAAGCAATCGGAAGA
>NW_006795104.1:202411-235452 GCF_000442215.2 Lipotes vexillifer | reverse complement strand
GAAGAGGATTTTTGCTTCTCCTAA
Organism: Lipotes vexillifer; assembly: GCF_000442215.2. Lineage (NCBI taxonomy): Eukaryota > Metazoa > Chordata > Mammalia > Artiodactyla > Lipotidae > Lipotes > Lipotes vexillifer. The sequence continues at coordinate 235,428 of NW_006795104.1, read as the reverse complement.
AAAAGGTGAGAAGCAAAAATAGCGTTCAGCATTTGTTTTACATGGAGCTGTTTAGAGGCAGTGCACATCTCAAGCAGTGAGGGGGCACCACTAAGCTCCTTCCTGGGAACTACACTCGGCATCTCATCATCACGCCGCCATAGCTTTGACTGTGTCTGTGAGAATCTGTGCTTTATTTTGATTTATTCTGTGCATCTGTTAGAAGGAGGTGTCCTGAGGTAATTACTTCTTTACTTTATGTCATTTCGTCAAAAAGTTTCATAGGAATGTTCTGCGTTCTGATAGCCAGGAAAACCTGTGTTTCCAGCCTTCTTCCTCTTCCAAACAGTACACTGGAAGAGAATTATCTGAATAATTTGATCAATCCCATCCCCAAAAGGATTTAATGATACTGACACCAGGTGGTACCCATTACAGAGGCCAGTAATACTGCCCTAGTGATGCTGACAGTTAATAAATGTGCAGTGCTTCTATTACCCCATTCTTAAAGATGAGAGAACAGGGACTTCCCTGTTGGCAGAGTGGTTGACACTCTGTGCTCCCAATGCACGGAGTCTGGGTTTGATCCCTGGTCAGGGAAGTAGATCCCACAGGCATGCCGCAACTAAGAGGCCGCATGCCATAACTAAGGATCCAGCGACCCCCAACTAAGGAGCCCACCTGCTGCAACTAAGACCCAGCGCAACCACATAAATAAATAAATAAAATAAAATCTACATTAAAAAAAATATTAAAGAACAGCCAAGGATCACCAACTGTTTGAGAAAAGCTTATAATATGAAAGAAAAACACAAAAGAGAGAGAGAAAGAAAAAAACACAGAGAGAAAGGAAAAAAATTGCAGAAACAAAGTTGATACAGACAGAAGAAAAATTCACAAGAAATTATAATTAATATTTCATAGATATTAGAGATCAGCAGAGATATTGCACCCATGAAACAAACACATGGTGTTAAAAAAATAGAAGACCATTCAGGAACAACAACAAAAAGCCCTGGAAAAACTAAAAGTATGACAGAAATAGAGCAAATAGACAAAAAGATGGAAAATAGGAGAGAAAAGATTGAAAAAGATAGGCCACCCAGAAGGTCCAGCCTCCAAATAATAGGAGAGCTAAGTGGTGACAGAAAGCATTACATCATAGTTGAATTGGCATCATTGTTTTTCCCCTTTCCTAGTGGTACATATCACAGTGTTGTGTCCTATAATTAAAGCTGTCTTAAATTTGATAAAATATGATAACTATTACACACAATGGTTCAGCTGTCTGTAGAGTTTATGTATTTATAGTAAACTTTATTGTACATTTAGACAACAAAACTTCATAGTGGGCTTCCCTGGTGGCGCAGTGGTTGAGAGTCCGCCTGCCAATGCAGGGGACACGGGTTCATGCCCCGGTCCGGGAAGATCCCACATGCCGCGGAGCGGCTGGGCCCGTGAGCCATGGCTGCTGAGCCTGCGCGTCCGGAGCCTGCGCTCCGCAACGGGAGAGGCCACAACAGTGAGAGGCCTGCGTACCGCAAAAAAACCAAAAAACCAAAAAAACAAAAATCTTCTTAGCAGATGGTAAGATATGAAGACAGAATAGTGTGAGTGTGGAATGGGCATGTGGGGAGAGCTGGCTTTGTGTGTGAACATGAGCCTAGTTCTTACCTTCCAGGGTGGCAGGTCAGTAGATAATGTTAAAACAGAAAAAACAAGAAGTAGCAATATAAGCATGATATTTAGTGATATAGAGATCAATACCCAAAGAAGTTAAAAGAGGTGAAATGAGTGCTTCTGGGAATAGGAAATAGTGCCACATGGGTGCTATTTCTCACATAGTAGTTTGAATATTTTTGTTCCTTTTTTTCCCCTGGGTTTGTAGTTGTTTTTATATTTTCTCAGTTTTATTGATATATAACTGACATACAGTACTGTATAAGTTTAAGGTGTATAGCATAATGATTTGACTTACATACATCATGAAATTATCACAATAGGTTTAGTGAACATCCATCATCTCATATCGATACAAAATTAAAGAAATGGAAGAAGGTTTTCCCTGTGTTGTACAGTATATCTCTAATATTTACTTATAACTGGAAGTCTGAACCTTTTGACTACCTTCATCTAACTTCCTCTCCTTCCACCCCCGCCGCCCCAACCTCTGGTAGCAACAAATCTGATCTCTTTTTCTATGAGTTTGCTTGTTTGTTTGTTTGTTTTTGAAGTATAACTGACCTACAACACTCAGTTTCAGGTACACAACATAGTGATTCAGTATTCTGTACATTTCAAAATGATCACCATGCTAAGCCTAGTTATGATATATCACCGTACAAAGATATTACATAGTTATTGACTATATTCCCTACTGTACATTTCATACCTGTGTGTATTTTGCAACTGGAAGTTTGTATCTCTTAATCACCCTCACTCATTTCTTTCCTCTCCCCACCCCTCTCCCCTCTGGCAACTACCTGATTGATCTCTGTACCTGTAACTGTTTCTGTTTTGTTATGTTTGTTAATTTGTTTTGGTTTTTAGATTCCACCTATAAGTGAAATTACATGGTATTTGTCTTTCTCTGTCTGCTTATTTCATTTAGCATGATACTCTCTAGGTCCATCCATGTTGTCGCAAATGGCAAGATTCCATTCTTTTTTATGGCTAATATTCCACTGAATATATACACCACATCTTCTTTATCCATTCATCCACTGATGGGAACTTAGGTTGCTTCCATATCTTGGCTATTGTAAATAAGGCTGAAATGAACATGGGAGTGCAGGTATTTTTTCTGATTAGTGTTTTTGTTTTCTTTGGATAAATACCCAGGAGTGGAGTTGCTAGATAATGTGTAGTTCTATTTTTGATCTTTTGAGGAATCTCCATACTGTTTTCCGTAATGACTTCACCAATTTACATTCCCACCACCAGTGCATGAGGGTTCCCTTTTCTCCACATCCTTGCCAACACTTGTCATTTGTTGTCTTTTTGATAATAGCCATTTTGAAAGGTGTGAGGTGATATCTCAGGGTGTTTTGGTTTGCACCCTGATGATTAGTGATGTTCAGCCACTTTTCCTGTGCCTGCTGGCTATCTGTGTGTCTACTTTGGATAAATGTTTATTTAGATCCTCTGCCCATTTTTTAATTGATTTTTTTTAATGTGGAGTTGAATGAGTTCTTTGTATACTTTGCATATTAGCTCCTTATCAGATACATAGTTTGCAAATATTTATCCCATTCAGTAGGCAGCCTTTTCATTTTGTTGATAGTTTCCTTTGCTGTGCAAAAGTTTTTTAAGTTGGTTGTAGTTACATTTGTTTATTTTTGCTTTTTCCCCACTTTTCTGAGGAGACGTATCCAAAAAACCATTATTAAGACCAATGTCAAAGAGTATACTGCCTATGCTTCCTTCTGGAAGTTTTATGGTTTCAGGTCCTACATTTAAGTATTTAATCCATTTTGAACTTATTTTTGTTCATGGTATGAGAAAGTAGTCCACTTTGATTCTTTTGCATGTAGCTGTCCAGTTCTCTGAATACCATTTTTTGAAGTGGCTGTCTTTACTGCATTATATATTGTTGCCTCCTTTGTAGTAGATTAACTGCTCATATAAATGTGGATTCATTCCTGGGCTCTCTGTTCAGTTCCATTGATCTATGTTTCTGTTTTGGTGCCAGTACCATACTCATTTGATTACTGTAACTTTGTAGTATAGTTTGAAATCAGGGGGGCATGATACCTCCAGCTTTGTTCTTCTTTCTCAAGATTATTTTGGCTATTTGGGGTCCTTTGTATTTCCATACAGATTTTAGAATTATATGTTCTGGTTCTGTGAAAAAACCATTTGTAATTTGATAGGGATTGCACTGAATGTGTAGATTACCTTGGGTAGTATGGTCATTTTAGCAATATTAATTCTTCAAATTCATGAGCACCATATATCTTTCCATCTCTTGGTGGTGCCTTCAATTTCTTTCACCAGTGTCTTATGGTTTTCCAGGTACAGGTTTTTTACCTCCTTAGTTAGATTTATTTTTAGGTGTTTTATTATTTTGATGCAATTGTAAATGGAATTTTTTCTTAATTTCTTTTTCTGATAGTTCATTGTTAATGTATAGAAATGCAACAGATTTTTGTATATTAATTTTGTATCCTGCAACTTTATCAGATTCATTGACGAGCTCTAGTAGTTTTTTGGTGGTATCTTTAGGATTTTCTACATATAGTATCATGCATCTTCAAACAGTGACAGTTCTACTTCTTTTTCAATTTGGATATATTTTACTTATTTTCCTTGTCTGATTGCTGTGGCTAGGACTTCCAATACTATGTTGAATAAAAGTGGTGAGAGTGGGCATCATTCTCTTGTTCCTGATCTTAGAGGTAGTTTGAGTGTTTTATATAACAAGTTTTGTAGAATTATAGACTTTTTAAACTATGCGACTATGTATTTTGATTAAAAAATGCATATTTTGAAAAAGTCACCTAGATCATACCGCTGGCTTCAAGGAGATTTTTAAAAAAATAAACCCATTTCTTATATCTTGCCATGGCATGCTTCTTACATTGGAAGCTTAATTGTCATGGAAGTTGTCATCAGATATTAGAGCTAGAAAATTTTAGAGCTCGATCTTCTAATTGAACAGTGTAATTTTACAGAGAAGAAAACACATTGAGAGAGGAGAAATGACTCATCCAAAGTCACACAGTACGTTCCAGATTTAGGGTCTAGGGTTCCTGACTCCTGACCCAGTGTTCATTCTGGTTAACTGCACTGCCTCTTGATCATTTGTATACACTTCATTGCCCTGTTCAACTCAGAGTATTAGGGGGCTGTTTGAAACCCCGTGAAATATATAACATTGCTCTCTATTGGATGCTGGCAGGAAGGAAGGGTTCTGAAGAAGTCACACCAGCCACTGAAAGCCAGATCTTATTGGGAAGTCCTCTATCAATGGTGGGAATACCATAAGACATATACTGTATAAGTCTTGCTATAGTGTAGTTTCAGTAATAAATAATAATGGCTTTGTCAGTAGGACTGCATTGTAAGAGAAGGGTTTATGCATAGTATGGTGAAGATGATGGGTCAGATACCACTAGGTGGGCAGATTAATTGCAGTTTAATGGCCGTTGAAGATGAATTGCCTTTTCTGACCTCTGGGTTCCTCCTGAGGGTCATAGTTCCATGGAACACAGCTGTTGGGGTGAATATAGTCCTAAGCAGAGTTTCTGATACCAAGGGAGGGGCTTGCTTGACTGGCAGGACGTGATGTATTCTGAGACCCACCTTCATGTTAAAAATACTATGATTAAAAGCAGTATAAACCTCCAAATGGGGTAGTAGTTTAATGAAGTGATAGCATTTATAAAGAAGAGCTGGCTTTTGAAATATAAAAGTATAAAAATGGTGCTGTCCTGAAATATTAAGAAATGTTTATAAGCATCAAAATTTCATCCTATAACAAATACTTTCTCAGGGTTTTTCCAAAAAAGAACTTTTCATTGGAATAATGATCCATAAAACTCTTTTCATCATATCATAGATAAGGTGACCAATTTTACCTATGATATTTAACTATGATTTATATAGCTTTGAAACATTCTAATGCTGTTATGGTTCAAGCTTCATGTCTTTGAAAAATGCTTTGATACTGACTTCCACATTTGGACTCTTCCAAAATGTAGGTCTGATTTTTAAACTTATATTTCAAAATCATAGTTTGTCTCTTTCAAAATCTAGTTCTGGTAGTAAGTTAGATTTATGAGTTATTTAATGCAAAAAATGGATTTATGCAAAAATTGTAGATGCCTCCCACACTTTTGTCCTTGACTATAAAAAATGGAAGAGAGGAAACTGAGGGAAAAGTAAGATGATCTACAGATAAAATGACTATTTATGTGCAACAACTGGATTGATAACTGTAAAACAGAACAAGAGCTAGAAGACATAGCTCTATAAACTAGTGGGGTTTTTAAAAATAAAAGGTTACTCTGCAATGATATTTTTAAGAAATGTGCAAAATTTATTTTCAGATCTCATCACATATCTTTTGGTTCACATCAAATCTGTAAAGCTCATCAATCTGGCACTTTTTCAGATCAACAGAAATCAGTCTCAGAAAGTAAATAATTATTGAGTTTAAAGCAGAAAGAGTTTTTAGCTTGTTGCTGTTATTTTGATAATGCATCTAACTATCTGTATATGTCTTCCTTTACTTTCCTTGCTGCACAGGTTTGCCATCAGCAAATTTGGCTGCACCTAACCTCACTGTGGAGGAGGGAAAGTCTATCACATTAACTTGTAGCGTTGCAGGCGATCCAGTTCCGAATTTATACTGGGATGTTGGTAATCTGGTTTCCAAGCATATGGTAAGGCTTGTGTTTGACTGTGCGTTCATAGAGATGACAGTGTCTCAGAACTTGAGATTGTATTAACCTAGTGAAAATCACTTAATATTTTATAGGGCCACATAGAGAGATTTACAATGAGTTTTTGCTGTGCATTTACTTTCTATCTATTCTTATTTAACAAAGACTAATGCAGGTTGCATTTTAGTTTTTTATACCCCATAGATTGGAGAGTCTGTAGGTCTCTAGTAAACTTTTTATGTCACTGTGAGGAAGGTGAGTGACTCTCCTTGTGGTGTTTTCCCTCGGAGGAAAGTAGGTAGGAATTCAAGGATTAAATCAACTTTCACACATTAAATAATTGAAATCTAGAGAAATAGAATAGCTTCTGATTAACTCCTTTGCCTAAGCCTGATTAGGCTAGAAACTTTTTTCTAATGTTATAGGTGATTTTCTGCAGTTAGGGGAAGAAACCCCAAATCTTGTTACTTTGGGTTCAGTTCTAACCAAGATTATGTTTGTCTGTTAATTCATTTGTAGAATGAAACAAGCCACACACAGGGCTCCTTAAGGATAACTAACATTTCATCTGATGACAGTGGAAAGCAAATCTCTTGTGTGGCAGAAAATCTTGTAGGAGAAGATGAAGATTCTGTCAACCTCACTGTACATTGTACGTAATCAGATCAGCATGTGTTTTTAATAGCAGATGATTGTGGATTTGTGGTTGGGGCACTCTGGGTGCTACTTTAGTGCATTAAAAAAGTATATGCAGTGTTTTGTGTATCCTTAATTAAGAAATATTATCAGCCCCTTTCACTTGTCCTATTTCTTCTAATCTCTCTTGTTCATGTGTTATCTTTAAGCATCTTTTCCGATTTTAAGCGTGTCCTCTTGTGCCTTCCCCTGTCTTGTCTTGATAGAACGTATTTTGAGCTGGTTATCCTCTTTTTGTTAATAAGTTGTAGTTTAAATTCTGATAAACCAGTTTCTAAATTTTTTTTTCTCTGTAAAAACAATATGAACCATTAAAGTTGTGATACCTAAAGTACTGAGCTGCCTGTTCACAAACACCTAATTATACTGTTGATACCAAAAAAAAAAATACCCCATTTATTTGACATCAAGCTTCTGTGGGGAATTGGAGGAGTCCTACTTAAATGACTGAAAATTATTATCACCTGCAAAAAAACTTTTATAACTGTTTGAAATTTCTCTCTACTGAAGACATGTGGTATTAAAGTTTCTTAAGCATATGTACATTATTTTCCAGTATCATAAGCAATACAACATATAACTTAACATTCCAGATTGTTGCATTCATTGTGAATGGTGTATGTATTCAGTAAAAAATACATAATCTTCACATGAGTGGAAATTCTGAGCTGCCATGGTATAAAGTAACGAGGTTTTACTCTGTTTGGATTAGGATTTGGATGAGAAAAACACGAGTGTGCATGTGTGTAAGTATGAATATACATTACACACATGTAGGCACAAGGTTTGAGACACTGGTTAACATTCACTTATAACACACATTCCGTATGTGATTGTTGGAGTGAATGATTGAAATCACCAACCTTTTGTCACTGTCAATACTACCCCGACACCCAGAAGGTCCTGGACTCATAATTTCTCATCATTTTGACCCACATGGAAGCTTGAAGTCAATGTCATCCCCAAACACATGCAACCAGTTTCCAGCTTTATGTCCTTAAGTCAACACCTCACATAAAGCTAATTTGAGCGTGGTGACAGGAAAAAGTGAGGCCTAGGCCTGGGCACCTGGGCTGGTAGGAGGAAGGTAAGTATTGTCCCTGCCCCATCGTGGTCCTTGTGTTTGTGACACAGACCTATAAGTAAGGGCACTCCAATTCAAATTTTTCTCAGTTTAGGTTAATATCTATGTAGTCTCCATGGTCTTGAGAATTGGCCATGTCTATCAAAGTTTAGATAACAAGTAGAAGGAATAAGTGATAAAGAATTTTAGCAACTGAGACATCCTTTGCAGTGATCCCACTCAGAGTGTATTTGTTAGCAGGCTATGATTTCCTCCCCTTTGTGTGATGAACATATACAACCAGGAAGCAGTGCATGAGGGGAAGGGCTACTGGATTAGGTATTAGGAGATCTGGATTCCTGTTCCAGATTTTCCTCACTCAGTAACCTTGACCAAGTCACTTAACCTTATTGCACTTGGGTTTCTTCATCTGAAAAATGATGCTATTAGGTCTCAAAGGTCTCTTCCAGTCCTTGATTTTATAATTATCAAAGTCAGACCACATAAAAATAAACAATTATGAGGGATTTTAAATAGCTTCACTCAGGATAAGTACTCTGTTTAAAGATGCTACTTGATAATGTTTGTTTCCCCTAAGAATAAAGTGCTTTATACTTCAGGTTAAAATAATCTCTAGTTTGTTTGTTCGGGTTTAGATAGGACCTCAGACATTTAAAGGAACAAAACTTTGATATCTCCAATTCCAGCAAAAATGGGTGTACTGTAATGAAAAGTAGTGCTTTTAAAGAGAGTTTCCTATTGACCATCGGTGAAAAATATTATCAATTTATCAGACTTTATAGTAGTCAATCAACATCGATAGCGACATTCATTGCATTGACCAGTTTTACTTGTTTTAGAGAAGTTATGCAAGATCAGGGCTTCAGGCAAGATTTGCAAAGTCATTTTTGTCATTATTTGTATTATTTAGTGAAGTCCTTTACAAATAGTGGTCCTCAATGTTTTGGTGACTAATCTCTCTAGTATCAAAGGCATATGTATTAGAAACCAAAGTCAACTTCAAATGAACGCTTTCCACTGTCAGAAATCTCAGGGATCTGTTTGGAGTTGGTTCTCACACTGAATAGATGTGAAAATGACTACAATGCATGGGCTTTAAGCAGAGCAGGGAAAGGAGTCTCTCTGAAGCTCTCTGTAGAAGTTAAATCAACCTTGATGATGATACAAAATATTGATGGATTCCAGAGTTGTGGGTCATGTGTTTTCTTAAACCAAACAATAGTTGAATAAAAATCCCCTATTGATGACACAGAGATCTGGAGATGGGGAGAATTCTGAGCTTTCTGATGCTATTAACTCTCTCTTTTTCAATTTAGTTGCTCCAACTATCACATTTCTCGAATCTCCAACCTCAGACCACCACTGGTGCATTCCATTCACTGTGAAAGGCAACCCCAAACCAGCGCTTCAGTGGTTCTATAATGGGGCAATTTTGAATGAATCCAAATACATCTGTACTAAAATCCATGTTACCAATCACACGGAGTACCACGGCTGCCTCCAGCTGGATAATCCCACTCACATGAATAATGGGGACTACAAGTTAGTAGCCAAGAATGAGTATGGGAAGGATGAGAAACAGATTTCTGCTCACTTCATGGGCTGGCCTGGAATCGATGACGGTGAGTACCTGATGTTTTTGCATCTGGGGAGAAGACAGGGTATATCACTCAATTACTGACAAAATCATGCCAAAGCCAAGTCCAGGGGCAGGGATTCATACTCTTTCCATGGAGGTGATGGGGATGAATAACTTTGAACAATATTCTGATAAACAAACATTATTTTTCTCTCGAGTGTTACATGAGATTTTGTATCCACAATGGCATAACCCAAACAAATCTGTGAGTGGGTGAACTGTATTTGGTTGGCTCAGGAACTATTTAAGATATATTTTCTAGTCCCTTATCCATTTGGGACTCAGAATCCTGCTCTCTCATCCATGGATGAGAAACTAGTGTTGTGGAATGTTTTGCTTACCTGGGCTGACTGAGTTGTGGCATCCTTTGATGGGATCCTGAATTGTTTTCCTAGGAGTGGTAAAAGTTCCAATCTGACCAGTGGTTTGGGTTGGGAAAAGGTTGGCTGGCACCAGGAGTCCGGTACATGGTCAGCAGAAGAATTTCAGTGGGAGCCTCAGTAAAAGCAGTGATGGTGTCATGCATTTACCTGCTCCAGTTACTCTTGCTCAGTGAGGTATTCTTACTTGCTTGATTGTGTTGCCCAAATGTGTTGCCCAAATGGTACTATTGTACAGACTGAGCCCTGTGTTTGGATACTGGGACCTGTACATGATTAGAATTCCTCACCATCATAGCCCCGAGGTAATCAAAGCCACACAAAAACAGCCTTGCAGAGGGGAAGGGAAAATAGAAACTTGGAGGCCCATGGGGTAGGGGCTGCTTGGGCAGCATGTGCTAGTGTGGCTCGCAGGGCAGCCACACGGACAAAGGTGATGGCTGCAAGCCACCTTCACCAAACGAGAATGCAATAATTCTCATTACACAATACATCTTCCTGTTATCCTGGTATTTATTTAACAGCATTTTATTTATTTATTTTGATTCTAAACTCTTTATTTATTTATTTTTTTACATCTTTATTGGAGTATAATTGCTTTACCATGGTGTGTTAGTTTCTGCTTTAAAACAAAGTGAATCAGTTATACATATACATATGTTCCCATATCTCTTCCCTCTTGCGTCGCCCTCCCTCCCACCCTCCCTATCCCACCCCTCTAGGTGGTCACAAAGCACCGAGTTGATCTCCCTGTGCTATGCGGCTGCTTCCCACTAGCTATCTATTTTACGTTTGGTAGTGTATATATGTCCATGCCACTCTCTCACTTCGTCACAGCTTACCCTTCCCCCTCCCCATATCCTCAAGTCCATTCTCTAGTAGATCTGTGTCTTTATTCCTGTCTTACCCCTAGGTTCTTCATGACATTTTTTTTTTCTTAGATTCCATATATATGTGTTAGCATATGGTATTTGTCTTTCTTTTCCTGACTTACTTCACTCTGTATGATAGACTCTAGGTCCATCCACCTCACTACAAATAACTCAATTTCATTTGATTTTATGGCTGAGTAATATTCCATTGTATATATGTGCCACATCTTCTTTATCCATTCATCCAATGATGGACACTTAGGTTGTTTCCATCTCCTGGCTATTATAAATAGAGCTGCGATGAACATTTTGGTACATGACTCTTTCTGAATTATGGTTTTCTCAGGGTATATGCCCAGTAGTGGGATTGCTGGGTCATATGGTAGTTCTATTTGTAGTTTTTTAAGGAACCTCCATACTGTTCTCAATAGTGGCTGTACCAATTCACATTCCCACCAGCAGTGCAAGAGGGTTCGCTTTTTGCCACACCCTCTCCAGCATTTATGGTTTCTAGATTTTTTGATGATGGCCATTCTGACCGGTGTGAGATGATATCTCATTGTAGTTTTGATTTGCATTTCTCTACTGATTAATGATGTTGAGCATTCTTTCATGTGTTTGTTGGCACTCTGTATATCTTCTTTGGAGAAATGTCTATTTAGGTCTTCTGGCCATTTTTGGATTGGGTTGTTTGTTTTTTTGTTATTGAGCTGCATGAGCTTCTTGTAAATATTGAAGATTAACCCTTGGTCAGTTGCATCATTGGCAAATATTTTCTCCCATTCTGAGGGTTGTCTTTTCATCTTGTTTATGGTTTCGTTTGCTGTGCAAAAGCTTTGAGGTTTCATTAGGTCCCACTTGCTTATTTTCGTTTTTATTTCCATTTCTCTAGGAGGTGGGTAAAAAAGGATCTTGCTGTGATTTATGTCGTAGAGTGTTCTTCCTATGTCTTCCTCTAAGACTTTGATAGTTTCTGGCCTTACATTTAGGTCTTTAATCCATTTTGAGCTTATTTTTGTGTATGGCATTAGGGAGTGTTCTAAACTCATACTTTTACATGTACTTGTCCAGTTTTCCCAGCACCACTTGTTGAAGAGGCTGTCCTTTCTCCACTGTACATTCCTGCCTCCTTTATCAGAGATAAGGTGACCATATGTGTGTGGATTGCTCTCTGGGATTTCTATCCTGTTCCATTGATCTATCTTTCTGTTTTTGTGCCAGTACCATACTGTCTCGATTACTGTAGCTTTGTAGTATAGTCTGAAGTCAGGGAGCCTGATTCCTCCAGCTCTGTTTTTCATTCTCAAGATTGCATTGGTTATTCGGGGTCTTTTGTGCTTCCATACAAATTGTGAAATTTTTTGTTCTAGTTCTATGAAAAATACCAGTGGTAGTTTGATAGGGACTGCATTGAACCTGTAGATTGCTTTGGGTAGTAGAGTCATTTTCACAATGTTGATTCTTCCAATCCAAGAACATGGTATATCTCTCCATCTATTTGTGTCATCTTTAATTTCTTTCATCAGTGTCTTATAGTTTTCTGCATACAGGTCTTTTGTCTCCTTAGGTAGGTTTATTCCTAGATATTTTATTCTTTTTGTTGCAATGGTAAATGGGAGTGTTTTCTTGATTTCACTTTCAGATTTTTCATCATTAGTGTATAGGAACGTAAGAGATTTCTGTGTGTTAATTTTGTATCCTGCTACTTTACCAAATTCATTGATTAGCTCTAGTAGTTTTCTGGTAGCATCTTTAGGATTCTCTATGTATAGTATCATGTCATCTGCAAACAGTGACAGCTTTACTTCTTCTTTTCTGATTTGGATTCCTTTTATTTCCTTTTCTTCTCTGATTTCTGTGGCTAAAACTTCCAAAACTATGTTGAATAAGAGTGGTGAGAGTGGGCAACCTTGTCTTGTTACTGATCTTAGTGGAAATGCTTTCTGTTTTTCACCATTGAGGACGATGTTGGCTGTGGGTTTGTCATATATGGCCTTTATTATGTTGAGGAAAGTTCCCTCTATGCCTACATTCTGGACGGTTTTTATCATAAATGGGTGTTGAATTTTGTCGAAAGCTTTCTCTGCACCTATTGACATGACCATGTGGTTTTTCTCCTTCAATTTGTTAACATGGTGTATCACGTTGATTGATTTGCATATATTGAAGAATACTTGCATTCCAGGAATACACCCCACTTGATCATGGTGTATGATCCTCTTAATGTGCTGTTGGATTCTGTTTGCTAGTATTTTGTTGAGGATTTTTGCATCTATGTTCATCAGTGATATTGGCCTGTAGTTTTCTTTCTTTGTGACATCCTTGTCTGGTTTTGGTATCAGGGTGATGGTGGCCTCGTAGAATGAGTTTGGAAGAGTTCCTCCCTCTGCTATATTTTGGAAGAGTTTGAGAAGGATAGGTCTTAGCTCTTCTCTAAATGTTTGATAGAATTCGCCTGTGAAGCCATCTGGTCCTGGGCTTTTGTTTGTTGGAAGATTTTTAATCACAGTTTCAATTTCAGTGCTTGTGATTGGTCTGTTCATATTTTCTATTTCTTCCTGATTCAGTCTTGGCAGGTGGTGTATTTCTGAGAATTTGTCTATTTCTTCCAGGTTGTCCATTTTATTGGCATAGAGTTGCTTGTAGTAATCTGTAATGATTTTTTTTTTTTTTTCGGTATGTGGGCCTCTCTCTCCTTTTTCATTTCTGATTCTATTGATTTGAGTCTTCTCCCTTATTTTCTTGATGAGTCTGGCTAATGGTTTATCTATTTTGTTTATCTTCTCAAAGAACCAGCTTTTAGTTTTATTGATCTTTGCTATTGTTTCCTTCATTTCTTTTTCATTTATTTCTGATCTGATTTTTATGATTTCTTTCCTTCTGCTAACTCTGGGGTTTTTTTGTTCTTCTTTCTCTAATTGCTTGAGGTGCAAGGTTAGGTTGTTTATTCGAGATGTTTCCTGCTTCTTAAGGTGGGCTTGTATTGCTATAAACTTCCCTCTTAGAACTGCTTTTGCTGCATCCCATAGGTTTTGGGTCGTTGTATCTCCATTGTCATTTGTTTCTAGGTATTTTTTAATTTCCTCTTTGATTTCTTCAGTGATCACTTCGTTATTAAGTAGTGTATTGTTTAGCCTCCATGTGTTTGTATTTTTTACAGATCTTTTCCTATAATTGATATCTAGTCTCATGGCGTTGTGGTCGGAAAAGATACTTGATACAATTTCAATTTTCTTAAATTTACCAAGGCTTGATTTGTGACCCAAGATATGATCTATCCTGGAGAATGTTCCATGAGCACTTGAGAAAAATGTGTATTCTGTTGTTTTTGGATGGAGTGTCCTATAAATATCAATTAAGTCCATCTTGTTTAATGTATCATTTAAAGCTTGTGTTTCCTTATTTATTTTCATTTTGGATGATCTGTCCATTGGTGAAAGTGGGGTGTTGAAGTCCCCTACTATGAATGTGTTACTGTCGATTTCCCCTTTTATGGCTGCTAGTTTTTGCCTTATGTATTGAGGTGCTCCTATGTTGGGTGCATAAATATTTACAATTGTTATATCTTCTTCTTGGATCGATCCCTTAATCATTATGTAGTGTCCTTCTTTGTCTCTTCTCTAATAGTCTTTATTTTAAAGTCTATTTTGTCTGATATGAGAATTGCTACTCCACCTTTCTTTTGGTTTCCATTTGCATGGAATATCTTTTTCCATTCCCTCACTTGCAGTCTGTGTTTGTCTCTGGGTCTGAAGTGGGTCTGTTGTAGGCAGCATATGTATGGGTCTTGTTTTTGTATCCATTCAGCCATTCTGTGTCTTTTGGTGGGAGCATTTAATCCATTTACATAAGGTAATTATCGATATGTATGTTCCTGTTCCCATTTTCTTAATTGTTTTGGGTTTGTTATTGTAGGTCTTTTCCTTCTCTTGTGCTTCTTGCCTAGAGTAGTTCCTTTAGCATTTGTTGTAAAGCTGGTTTGGTGGTGCTGAACTCTCTCAGCTTTTGCTTGTCTGTAAAGGTTTTAATTTCTCCATCAAATCTGAATGAGATCCTTGCTGGGTAGAGTAATCTTGGTTGCAGGTTCTTTCTCCTTCATCACCTTAAATATGTCCTGCCAGTCCCTTCTGGCTTGCAGAGTTTCTGCTGAAAAATCAGCTGTTAACCTTATGGGAGTTCCCTTGTGTATTTGTTGTTTTTCCCTTGCTGCTTTTAATATGTTTTCTTTGTATTTAATTTTTGACAGTTTGATTAATATGTGTCTTGGTGTATTTCTCCTTAGATTTATCCTGTATGGGACTCTTTGTGCTTCCTGGGCTTGATTAACTATTTCCTTTCCCATATTAGGGAAGTTTTCAACTATAATCTCTTCAAATATCTTCTCAGTCCCTTTCTTCTTCTCTTCTTCTCCTGGAACCCCTATAATTCGAATGTTGGTGCATTTAATGTTGTCCCAGAGGTCTCTGAGACTGTCCTCAGTTCTTTTCATTCTTTTTTCTTTATTCTGTTCTGCAGTAGTTATTTCCACTATTTTATCTTCCAGGTCACTTATCTGTTCTTCTGCCTCAGTTATTCTGCTATTGAACCCTTCTAGAGTATTTTTAATTTTATTTATTGTGTTGTTCATTGTTGTTTGTTTCATCTTTAGTTCTTCTAGGTCCTTGTTAAATGGTTCTTGCATTTTGTCTATTCTATTTCCACGATTTTGGGAGTATTCTGAATTCTTTTTCAGGTAGACTGCCTATTTCCTCTTCATTTGTTAGGTCTGGTGGATTTTTGCCTTGGTCCTTCATCTGCTGTGTGTTTTTCTGTCTTCTCATTTTGCTTATCTTACTGTGTTTGGGGTCTCCTTTTCGCAGGCTGCAGGATCGTAGTTTCCATTGTTTTTGGTGTTTGTGCCCAGTGGCTAAGGTTGGTTCAGTGGGTTGTGTAGGCTTCCTGGTGGAGGGGCCTAATGTCTGTTTTCTGGTGGATGAGGCTGGATCTTGTCTTTCTGGTGGGCAGGTCCAGGTGTGGTTGTGTGTTTTAGGGTGTCTGTGGACTTATGATTTTAGGCAGCCTCTCTGCTAATGGGTGGGGTTGTGTTCCTGTCTTGCTAGTTGTTTGGCCTAGGGTGTCTAGCACTGTAGCTTGCTGGTCGTTGGGTGAAGCTGGGTATTGGTGTAGAGATGGAGATCTCTGTGAGATTTTTGCCGTTTGATATTACATGGAGCTGGGAGGTCTCTTGTGGACAAGTGTCCTGAAGTTAGCTCTCCTACCTCAGAGGCAGAGCACTGACTCCTGGCTGCAGCACCAAGAGCCTTTCATCCACACGGCTCAGAATAAAAGGGAGAAAAAGTAGCAAGAAAGAAAGGGGATGAAAGAAAATAAAATAACGTAAGATAAAATAAAATAAAGTTATTAAGATAAAAAATAATTTTTAAGAAAAAAGATTTTTAAAGTAAAAAAAGAAAAACAACAACAACAACAACAACAAACACGGATGGATAGAACCCTAGGACAAATGGTGAAAGCAAAGCTATACAGACAAAATCTCACACAGGAGCATACACATACACACTCACAAAAAGAGGAAAAGGGGAAAAAAATCATGAATCTTGCTCTCAAGGTCCATCTTCTCAATTTGGGATCATTCGTTGTCTATCCATGTATTTCACAGATGCAGGGTACATCAAGTTGATTGTGGAGCTTTAATCTGCTGCTTCTGAGGCTGCTGGGAGAGATTTCCCTTACTCCTCTTTGTTCACATAGCTCCCGTGGCTCAGCTTTGGATTTGGCCCCGCCAATGCATGTAGGTTGCCTGAGGTCGTCTGTGCTTCGCTCAGACAGGACGGGGTAAAAGGAGCCACTGATTTGGGGGCTCTGGCTCAGTCAGGCCGGGGGGCGGGAGGGGCGCGGAGAGCGGGTGGAGCCTGCGGCGGCAGAGGCCGGCGTAACGTCGCACCAGCCTGAGGCGCGCCGTGCGTTCTTCCGGGGGAAGTTGTCCCTGGATCCTGGGACCCTGGCAGTGGTGGGCTGCACAGTCTCCCCGGAACGGAGGTTTGGATAGTAACCTGTGCTCGCATACAGGCTTCTTGGTGTCGGCAGCAGCAGCCTTAGTGTCTCCTGCCCGTCTCTGGGCTCTGTGCTGATAGCCACGGCTCGCGCCCGTCTCTGGAGCTCCTTTAAACAGCTCTCTTAATCCCCTCTCCTCGCGCACCAGGAAACCAAGAGGGAAGAAAAAGTCTCTTGCCTCTTCGGCAGCTCCAGACTTTTCCCCGGACTCCCTCCTGGCTAGCTGTGGTGCACTAACCCCTTCAAGCTGTGTTCACGCTGCCAGTCCTCTCCCTGTGCTCCGACTGAAGCCCGAGCCTCAAGCAGACAAGCTTCTCGGGCTGGTGAGTGCCGGTTGCCCCTGATCCTCTGTGCGGGAATCTCTCCGCTTTGCCCTCCGCACCCCTGTTGCTGTGCTCTCCTACGTGGCTCCGAAGCTTTCCCCCTCCGCCACCCGCAGTCTCCACCCGCGAAGGGGCTTCCTAGTGTGTGGAAACCTTTCCTCCTTCACAGCTCCCCTCCCACTTTTGCAGGTCCTGTCCCTATTTTTTTGTCTCTATTTATTCTTTTTTCTTTTGCCCTACCCAGGTATGTGGGGAGTTTCTTGCCTTTTGTGAGGTCTGAGGTCTTCTGCCAGCGTTCAGTAGGTGTTCTGTAGGAGTTGTTCCACGTGTAGATGTATTTCTGATGTATCTGTGGGGAGGAAGGTGATCTCTGCGTCCTACTCTTCTGCCATCTTCCAAAAAGCCCCTCAACAGCTTTTTAAATGCACAGGCTTCCTTAGTGTGCTCAAAATGTGATTTGAATTATATAATTTTGATTTACAAACAGCCTTTCAGGCACACATAAAACAAGCTATGTTTGGATGACTTACCCAGACACCCTGGCAGTTGTTGTCTGTTTCATTAAATCTTCCTCTTAATTGAGAGTTTAGTTGCTTGGCTACATTTGCTGTAGTAAATCGCTAGATTGCTATGTTCCTTTTCCTGCATGTTTGGAGGGATAACAGCTTTATAGTTAAATCCAGAGACTGCTTTTGGGACAAGTGCTTTTTGTCTGTTTTTAAATAAACTTTTGATTTGTGAATAATTTTAAATATACAGAAAAGTTGCAAAGATCGTATCCAGAGTTCCCAGATAGGCCTCACCTTGTTTCCCTGATGCTAACATCTTGCATTACTTACATTTGTCAAAACTAAGAAACTGACATTGGTATGTTACTCTTAACTAAACTTCAGACTTTATGTGAATTTCGCCAACAACTGACTTTTGAAACAGTTGGAGGTGAACTTGATTCCAGGGTGAAGGTCTGGTGTTTAAAAGTTTTAGAAGTGGTCTGTGTGCTTTGATATGAGCACTGTTCTGTCAGTGTAAAGCCAGTAGCTTCTATTTTAGATAGGATTTTGATGTATTTTCTTTTGAACATTTCTGTATGGTACCAATATTTGGTAGAGCTTAACTCCTCTTATCTCTATGGCCTCATTTGTATCGATCACTTTTGTTAGTTTTAACTTAGCTAGTGATAGGAAAGAATGGTTTTCTGGCATAAGAATATTTTGGAGTCTCTCAAGTATTCCCTTAAAAGGAAATATTTATTTATCTAAAACAAAAATTAAGCCACATTTTATAAAGATGTTCTCTTCTCTTCTTTTATTTTTCCATTTTCTTGTTCATTTATTCCTTTTTATCAGATCTTCAATGTAAGTACGGCTTTTAGAAAAGTCTGATTTTTTTTTCTTTTTAAGTATTTACTCAAGGACCAGCTATCAAGGAGTAATAAATGAAAGTGGAAATGAAAGAGACTTGGCCTGGGTTGATAGTGGATATAAATGGTCCTTATGGGCCATAAACCACTTTGACCAATTAGAGTGTGACCTTACTTGGCTTTGTGTGATAGAATCTTTGTGGGTATTTATGAGATTTGTAGCCGTAGCCCACAGATAATGGCTTTTCTTAGAATTGCTTTCTTTCCCTCTTAACCCTCTTTAAAACTAAAGAAAAATAGACAAATAGCATATATATATGTAATTTCCCTTCTGGTCTAAATGTACATTCCAAGTTAAGGACATCAGGTCACATTTGGATTTATAGCCCTTCAGTATTTCTGCTGTCATCTTATAGTAATTGCTCAAGAAGTTTAGCTCCCACAAATCTTTATGAAAAGAAGTTTCAGCTACTTTTTTCCCTAGTTATTTTGATGAGATCCCCTTTTTTCACACTGGGAGTTTCTGGACTTACCAGGAAGCAGGCACCCTGGGATCCCTGTGAAGCTGTTTGCATCACCGTATGAAGACAGAAGAAGTAAAATGACAGCTCTTTCGTCCTTGGGCATGTGTGTTCCTCATTCAGCTCAGAACTGAGATTTCTGTGAAATGGTCCCTTTGCTTAGGAATTCACCCGCTATTTGGAGATAGAGAATGAAGCGTGTTGAAAGAAATTAAAACAGAAATAAAAACAAATAAACAAAAAGTCCCTGATAAAAGAAAAATGGGTGAGCATGGAAGAGGATGGCTGACTGAACCTAGTGACAGTCCCGATTGCCTCTCGCACAGCATGGTGTGGAAACACGGGATGTGGTGGCAGACACTCTGCTTTCCACTTGGAGCAAGGATGGGGCAGAGAGACCCCGAGCCAGCATCAGCCAGGTCAGGAGGGTGCCATCGATGGCGTGTGAGGTTGGGAGGAAGGCAGTAAAGATCCCCATATAACGTCTCTCTGGGGTGCTGGGACCTTGCAGAGTCTGACACCAGCCCTAGCCAGGGTGCTGTGAGGAGGGACAGGTGTTATCAGGTCTTCGGATGTCAGCAGGGCCCGGGTACCGGGCCAGTGCTTTTTCTATCTGATCATCACTGGCAGCCTGGCTAGCAACTGAGAAAGGGAGGAAAGACTTTCCCAAACTTCAAACACTAGATTGATTGTTTTGGATCCCATGCTTAGAACTGAACTCTGCTCTGGTCAGTTCTGAGTTATGTCTAAAGCACGACATGCAGTGCAATCTAGAGAATGGTGGCGTTTACCTTTCTAACACATGGAAGAGCACAACTGGTGACAGTCAAATTAATTTCATTTTGTTTTGGCTTTCCATCGGCCCTTTACAATTTAGTTAGTAAGAGTAATCTTCTCGGCTTCCTAGAACAGTAGCATCGCACTCTATATTGCATGTTAGAGTCAACAGGTGAGTTTTAATTGTTGTTTTATCTTATTTCATTTTTTAAGACACATTCCTGGGGCCCATCTCTGGCAATTCTGATTCAGTGGCTCCGGCTTTGGCATTTTTCATTTTTGAGATTCCTAGTGACTCCAATGTACAGCCAAGTGTGAGAGTCACTGGTCTGGATGGGAGCTCTGACCCAAGTAAGACTTTTCTGCTCATTGTTGAGTAACAGACAATCCTTTGGTCACTTGAGGTTGCAGACAAAATCTCAACTGAGAAACAGGATGTCTCTTCTGAGTTAGAAACCAACTCTGGACTTGCTTTGAGGGTCAGTCTCCTCTCCCCTCCCAGTTCGGGCTGGCAGCATGGGGGCGGGGGCTGGAGCTCGCTAATGAGGTGGAGGGGTTGGGCTTGGGGGACAGAGGGCGGGGAAGTGTGCTGGCTGGTGGCTCTGTGCTCTTGGGACCTGGCGGTGTTCAATGCAGATTCACCGATCTTGTTTCCTGGAGACCTTTGTGGAGATTCCTCCCTCTGCAGCCCCCTCTCCTGCAGTTCCCACGACATAAATGCATTTCTATTCTGGCTGCTGGAAGCACCTCCTTCCTCAGCACACAGGAATGCAGCTTTGTGCTTTTGGGGTCCCTCTGGCCCTCTGGACTCCCTGTGCAGACTTCCTCCTGGGCTGCCTCCATCTGGTCCATGGGGAACCCTAGTGATCCCTTGTCCTGACATTTCTGGGTGTACAGGCGGAACCCAAACGTACCACCACAGGTGGCCTGAGCCTTCTCTGGCAGAGCCAGACGCTTGTCCTCTGAGCCTTTCGCCTGCAGAGAACACAGGACACGTCCTTAAGCCCAGCCGGTGAAAGCCCCATGGTGGGGTGGTGACGTTGGCAACACTTCTCCCCAAAGAAACTTCTTTATAAGTCCTTCCTTTCTCTCTTCTCTCTGGGACCTTTTGAAGTCTCAGCGTGAATCAGATGTTTCAAAGGACAATGGATTCAGTTCTCAGCCATTTCCTTTGTGAATTCCGCCTGTGAGTGTCTCATGTTCACTTTGGTGTCGGTTACTAAAGCAGGAGAGTCTTGCTTAACATCCTGTTGTACTAGAATCCTAGGATTTTGAACAATTTGTCAGATCTCTCTGGAGGTTTAACAAACAGAGGGCGCTGGGCTACCCACCAACAGGCAATAAAACAAAGCCCTTTCTCCCAATAATAGAAAACACTGCAACCTCCCATAAAATGATGAAAGATGAAGAAACACTTGGGCTTTCATTTCTGTCCCCTGCTTCTGTTTGTGGTGGTCTTTACCCTGGCTTCTAATTCCCAGGGATGTCCCCGTCCCGCTATTAGGCAGGATCTACTCATGGAAGGCAGGAAGGAAAGCTGTTCAGCTGAAGGTGTACAGAAATTGCAGGCAATAAAGAATTAAGCACCCCTTCGAATGTTCTCTTTTTGTGGAAGCCGTTGAACAGAAAAACTAAGTGGAATAGGTAGAACCTCAAAAATTTTACTTTTAATGA
Organism: Lipotes vexillifer; assembly: GCF_000442215.2. Classification (NCBI taxonomy): domain Eukaryota; kingdom Metazoa; phylum Chordata; class Mammalia; order Artiodactyla; family Lipotidae; genus Lipotes; species Lipotes vexillifer. The sequence goes on along the minus strand of NW_006795104.1, from coordinate 213,683 downwards.
GATAACTCCTGTCTTTTGCTGTTGATCCAAATGACTCATTCATATCTGGTGTTTGAGCTTGGAATTTAAACATAGTTATCCCCCTCTTCTCATTATTCCAAAGGAAGCTTGGCACAGGGGGAAGGGTTTGGGTTTGGAACTCAGATCTGATTCACATAAGAGTTCTGTCTTTCACGACCTGTGTGGCTTTGGGTCATTTTCTTACCACCTCTGAACCTAGCTTTGCTTCTCTGTAAAATGTAGGGTTCTAGCACCTCCTTAGAAGGTGGTTGTGAAGATGAGCGTCTGGGAGTGCCCTCAGGGTACCTGACCCGGAATAGGGAGGAACTCAGTGTGGTCCTCTCCTGAGGGAGGTGTGAGAGCATAATGACACGGTACCCATCCTCACGTCCCTTTGTGCTTATGCCCTTTAGCCTTTAGGAAGAAACTTGCTGACCAGAAACGCTTTTGTCTCAGCTTTGACTTTGTCCTCCCTCATTTAGAGGCTTGGGCTTGCCCAGAGAAGAGGACCTCCAGACTCTGCCCCCTGACTACCTGAGCTTTCTAGACTAGGCCCTTTCAGGAGAAAACTAAGTTAGCCTTGGGCTCCTAGAGAGGGTGGGTGAATGTGAGCTCTCTCAGGTGTCTAAGCTGTTTCCTCCCCCTCTCCATTTGGAGTGGGGTCCAGAGATGTGCCACTGGGGACAAAACACTCCTCTTGCCCTTACCCCTAATATTTTCTGCAGTTGCTGCTCTCCCCGCTCAATGTTTAGGTATGCTATTTTCAGGTTTGCTCTACGCTTCACTGAAAAAATTACTATCCATTATGTCCACTGGGGCCTTTTGACTTTGGTCAAACTTGCCATGGAGTTGTAAACCAGGGTTTCTCAAACTTTGATGAGCAATTAGATCTCCTGGGAACCCTGTTAAATGCAGATTCTGATGCTATGAGTCTGGAGAAGGGCTTAGAGTCTGCATTTCTAACAAGCTCCCAGATGGTGCTCAAAATCCATGGACCACACTTTGAGTAGTAAGGGTAGTTCGCTTCTGCCCTGCAGAACCTAGCCAGGGTCGGTGGTGGTGGTGGGGGGCGTGTGAGCACTGAAAGAACTGGTCAGGCATCCATCGAGGTTACCTCACTGACTCTCCAAGGGTATTAACCAGCAATAATGATAAAAATATGGAATAGTTGGTGCACAGAGATGCACTCTAATTAGGCTTGGCAAAAGGTAGGATGGCTTAAGGAGGCTTGGGAGAGTGAATAAGTAGAGACAGCAGTGCAGGCACAAACATAGAAAGCATGGGGTTATCTGAGGATTCTCTAAAGATTCTGCTGTATCCTATTTAGCTTACAGGTCAAAAATAAGACTTGTCTAAGATGAAATTGATCCATTATGTGGATGTCACTGGAATTCAATCCCACCTATAGAGAAGTCCCTTCATGAACACGAATGTGTGGGGAGACTGAGTGGCGATTAGGAGTGGTGAGGGTACCTTTTAAGCACAATTCTAAGCAGAAATTCATGGCAGAGAGATTGCTTGTGAGTGACATGAGGAAGAAACCTGGAGCCTTTGTTAGCATCTTTTGATTAGATAGCACAAGTTCTAAGAATTTTCAAGGTCAGATATTACTGTAAACGTGAACACGTTGATTGCTTAAGAGTGGATTCTCCTGTTGAAATCATTAATCAAATGATTAATACTTTAGGCTTGGAACAAGCCTAGCCAGAGCACTAGATGATAAAACACCCGGGTTTTAAAGCTTTCCATTCTTTAGGCTGTACATAAAGAGTGCCTTTAAGGCCCACTCATTCAGGAAGAATGTCACAGCTCGAGAATGCTCATTCACATAAGCAGTGAGAGTCAATGACTTGTGCTGCCTAATTTGGGAGCAGTTGCCTCCTATGCAAAATGCGCGTCAGGAGCAAACTATAAATATTGGAAGAGTTTTCCCCACAGCTTTTCATTTGTGCCGTTTTATCCAAAGACTCATGACGTCTGGATGAACTAGAGCTCTCTACAGCACTTAGAATTGCCCTCGAACTGGGCTGTTTAGGTTTGGTGTACTTAGGCCAAAGAATGTACGGTGGGGAAATTTCTCCAAATGTTACACGTTAAGAAAATATAAAGCCCCCCACTACTTGTTCTTAAGGCCATTTGTCAGGACCCATGTCTTGTCCTGGGAGTGAAAGGACAGAAAGTTTTACTTGCTTTTCTGCCTTAAAAACGGAGAAGGGTATGGTTCAGCTATAGACTCATAATAATCATGATAATTAAGATTTATACTTAAATAGCTCTTTTTGTCTCAAGAGTACTAATGTTAATTAATTATGCCTGCTGAAGCTCCCGAGGAGTTGCCAAGCCAATGCTATTATCCTCTTCTGTCGGATGAAGACTCCTTTGTTACAGAAAATGGGAAGAGGCTCCCCGTGCTTCATGGCACAGTAATGGTTCATCCAGAAAGAAAACCCAGATGTCCGAACCCCCGACGTTTTCAGGCCCTGAGTTCAGCCTGCCATTTAGACAGGGAAGAGGAGAAGGATCTGGAAATCAAAAGGCAGACTGCCTTGAGTTAGAAAACACTGTTGACAAAGCAAGGGCAGTTTATTTGAAAAGAACAAATCTCTTGCTATGCCTTTATCATATGGAATTCTTTGAAATATTTTTTAAGATCACACTAAAAAGAGTCTGCAAAAAGAATTGCAAGAAAAGTCTTAAAAATTTTTTTTTTTTTAGAGCATTACAGAGAGACTAAAAGCTTAAAGGAAAGAAACAGATGTGTCTCTTGGCCTCCACTATTATTTTTATCTTTAGAGCAGAATGGAAAGTGAACCCTCTGGTCAGGCTACCTATCTTCCCACAATTTTTTTTTTTAATCCTACAAATGTGCTTTTCCTTTTACTGTAGAGTTTTACAGTTAAAAAGTCATAAAGATTTTCTCATGAAGATTTATATAAAGTCATAAGATTTACTCACCAGCTATAAATGAGATTAGAAAATGGAAGTAAACAGGTCCTTGCATGAAGTCATTTAGCATGGAATTAAGAGGATGGCGGAGTGCTTGGGTTTGATATTGTTGAGGGGATAAAAATGATTTTATCATCCATGCTTAGAAGCCTAAATGCCCAAAGGGTCTGTGTCTTGGAGGTGCAGACATGGCACGTTGAATACGAAGCTTTGTCAGGAGTGTGTGTGTGGTTATAATACAGTTTCCATTGCTCTTTTCACGTGGGGCGTTTCAGATTCCAGGCTGCGCTCTGGACCTTAGTCCTCTTCCCATAATTCCTGACAACATGCCTTGGGTCAAGAATGAGGTACTGACAGAAATGGAAGAATTTGTTGCACCCATCTTCTCAGACCATAAAGAGATGCAGTCCTTTTTCCCTCCCCTTGAGTTTTGGTTGACCTTTTGACTTTTTTTGGCCAGTAGCAAATGGGAGAAATAACATTGTGTCAGTTCTGAGTCTAGACTTTAGTTTGGCTGGAGATAAACACCAACCTTGGGAAAGAGGTCGTGGAGGATTACGAAGATATAGAGAGAAGCCCAGCCAGCCCCAAGCTGTCCCAGTCATACCAGCCGAGGGGCATGGAGGGAAGGGAAGCCAACTTGGATCTTGCAGTCCCAGCTGGACTGCCCCAGTCAACATCAGGTGAAGCCCACTAAGCACTGCCCAAATTGAAGAAGTAGGACAAATAAATGGTTGTTATTCTTATTGTTTTAATAATAATAATAATTTAAAAAGCACGAGATACTAGTGAGTGTAGCACCTGGAGATGCTCAGCAGACTCTTGGGAAGATAGTATTTGAACATCAGACAAGCAGACATTGGCACTCGTCTGGTTTTGGTTGGTGTAGCTTCTGCTCTTGGGTGAGCTGTGGAGGTAGAGATGGTCTGCTGCCTGTTCAGAATGCCAGTGGGTTAAGGGAGTTCCAGGATGTCCATATTTTATTCTGGAGATTCCCAACATGAAGCGTTAGGTCTTGAGGCCACCTCTGCTACCGCTGTCTAAGATTTCTTACTTAAACAGAGCTACTCGGATAGTCTTCAAGGAAACATAACCCTTCTCAAAGCTCCACGACAAGTGCATTAGTCAAGTGCATTTATCTTTCATTCATTCTCTTTTCACTGGCTTTTTCCCTCCTAGCTCGTGTTTGTCTTTTCTCACTCACCTTTTAATCCTGATTATCTCCAACAGCGGTTCCTACTTTTAGCATATAATGGTACATAATGAATGAATTTAAACTAAGTAAATTAGACTTTTAAATGGCAGGGTATCTTCAAAATTTGACCATTGCCAAAAGTCTGAAAAGGAAATGGTGATTTTTTTTTCCTGTGTCTGCATTTAAAATGATGTTAATAACTACTGTGCTATTGGCGTGTAAACCTCACTGGAGGTTAGCTTGACTGAGAAGTTGCTAGAAGCAAAATAATCTGCTTGATAAGCTGGGGTCAGCTGGAGTAATGTGACCCTGGCTTTTCATAAAGTCCAGGCCTGTGCATCCGTCCACATGGCAGGCCTTCTAAACCTTCGTACAGAAAGAGGCATTTCTTTCTTTCGATGAGTAGGTCCTCATCAGACATAGTACAGTGTGGTAGGGAAGGAAAAAAAACCCAGTATTGTTCCTCCTACGTTGTCTTTCTGTGAGTTTCATAATCTTGCACTAAATTTGGCTAATCCTGACAATGAAAGTGAAATGACAATACTTCTCATGCATCTGGGACAATGAAACTAGGAAAATACAGTGCTTCTCAGAAAGTGTAGACATGACCTAATGGTTTTGATGGTGAATTTGGTAGAAAAGGCATGCACTGATATGAATCGGAAGTCTGGAAAAGGACCTGTTTTCCAGATTCTGAGCTAACCTATTTCCTTTTGATCCCACCCCAAACCCCAGTTTTCTGTACCTGACATTTGCTAAATTGAATTGATTTGACACTTTGGATCTTCCTGGGGCTTTGTGTGAGTAATGTGTTTGGGTGTTCCCTTTCTGCGATGAACCTGAATACACCTGTATGTCAGTCATATTCACTGAAGCCCTTTCACGTGTGTGGTGTAGCTACATCTGGCTCTGAATCCTGAGTCTTTTTACTTTCTTATGGAATCAGGTGGTGGCTACATGTGGGGTTGCTGAGAGCATGAGAATAAATAAGGTGACTGACTGGTCCCAATTTTAGCACTACAAGTCCTATGTCCAGGGAAAGCCCTCATCCTGGACAAATTGCAAGGATTTGTTTGGAACTATCCCAGTTTAAAAACTTAAACTCCTTGGCCTCAGGCAATCTTGGTTGGTTGGTTGGTTAATCTAGTACAAATGAGGGTCCACATGCTTATATCCAAATACTTAAAAAATATACATCCAGGTAAGGAATTGTTAAATAGGTTCTATCCTCCTACCTTGGCAAATGTATCTTTATAATGACCTGAAAGCCTGGGTCTGAAGATCAAATTCTCAGACTCTTGGAGTTCCAAGCAAGAACATGGTGGTTTTGGTAGAGCTGGTCCCGGCCATGTCCCCTTCCCTGTGCCTCCAGCTACATGGCGAGAGGTATAATGAGAGGGGATGGGTGTGCATGTGGACACCTCAGCCCACCCGTCCTCACTCAGTCCTCACCCCACCCTTGGGGTCTTGAGTCAGAGGGAGGGAGCTCACACTGATGGTGAGGCCTCCTGGAGCTGACCAATGTAGGGGAGAGGATGCTTAGTCCCAGAAAGTGTGTGTGGGGCCTGTGTTGAGGGAACTCTGGGTCCCGGGGACCTGGAGTCAGGTCTAGAAGTGAAGAGTCGACTCTAGTGGGCGGATGCCTTGCAAATTCAGATGGTAGGTTGAGGGCACAGTGAGAAGGGGATCTGAGTGGGTTCTTCTAAAGTAACAGATTACTGAGCAGTTCAAAGAATGACTTGCTCTCTTGGGATTATAGAACCTTTCCTTCAGCAGGGGTGGAAAATCCTCACCTTGAGGGGACACCATTAGGTCCAGGGACTTTGCAAAGAGAAAGGACTTCAGGGGATGAGTGGGTGTCCTGCAAATGATATTCCCAGGGCTGCTCCTGGGATATTCTCCTTCTTCATTCACTGAATTACCCCTCAACCTGCAGGGTAACTTTCAAGATCCTTCTCAGGAATGTCATTTCAGCTACAAATAATTCTCACAATGCATATTAGCATTTTGCAACTCAAAGCTACTTTGAAGTGGTGTTTGAGATTATAAAACTCAAAATACAATTGAAAATGACTGGAATCGATAACTTAGCATGAATTCATCAGAAGTGGCTGTACAGGTTGTGCACTGCACAATTCCAGATGGTTCCATTAACAAAGATGATAGTCTTAATGGTGCCCCCTAGAGTTGTACAAAGCATGGACTGCATGGCAGTATGTAGCATCCCTGAATCGAAGTGCCCAACAATCTACTTAATTTTTCCCCTGCTAAAATAGATATTCTTCTAGTTGAACTGTGTTGAAATTCTAATTTAGCATTAGGACTACTTTTATTTGGTTCTTCATTTAGACTAACCTTGATTCTTCACTGCGGAACACATGAACAGAAACTTGGCTCATGTTTCACTTATTTTAAGTATTTTTCTGCTAAGAGTTCAGAAATGAAATGAGAACCAAGTAAACTTTATGGTTTACAAATTTTACTTTTTCACATGGTAAGGAAAGACTAAAAGCATAGAAAGTGGCTTTGGAAATTCATTGTGTAATCACTTAAATATTACATCAAAATTTAATTTTAATTCCAAGCAGGCTTTCATATAGACACCCAGTTAGTTCTGAGTGAAGGGTATAATTGCTTTACAATGGTGTGTTAGTTTCTGCTTTATAACAAAGTGAATCAGTTATACATATACATATGTTCCCATATCTCTTCCCTCTTGCATCTCCCTCCCTCCCAGCCTCCCTATCCCACCCCTCCAGGCGGTCACAAAGCACCGAGCTGATCTCCCTGTGCTATGCGGCTGCTTCCCACTAGCTATCTACCTTACGTTTGGTAGTGTATATATGTCCATGCCTCTCTCTCGCTTTGTCACAGCTTACCCTTCCCCCTCCCCATATCCTCAAGTCCATTCTCTAGTAGGTCTGTGTCTTTATTCCTGTCTTACCCCTAGGTTCTTCATGACATTTTTTTTTCTTAAATTCCATATATATGTGTTAGCATATGGTATTTGTCTTTCCCTTCCTGACTTACTTCACTCTGTATGACACGCTCTAGGTCTATCCACCTCATTACAAATAGCTCAATATCATTTCTTTTTATGGCTGAGTAATATTCCATTGTATACATGTGCCACATCTTCTTTATCCATTCATCCGAACATGGACGCTTAGGTTGTTTCCATCTCTTGGCTATTGTAGATAGAGTTGCACTGAACATTTTGGTACATGACTCTTTTTGAATTATGCTTTTCTCATGGTATATGCCCAGTAATGGGATTGCTGGGTCATATGGTAGTTCTATTTGCAGTTTTTTAAGGAACCTCCATACTGTTCTCCACAGTGGCTGTATCAATTTACATTCCCACCAACAGTGCAAGAGGTTTCCCTTTTCTCCACACCCTCTCCAGCATTTATTGTTTCTAGACTTTTTGATGATGGGCATTCTGACCGGTGTGAGATGATATCTCATTGTAGTTTTGATTTGCATTTCTCTAATGATTAATGAAGTTGAGCATTCTTTCATGTGTTTGTTGGCACTCTGTATATCTTCTTTGGAGAAATGTCTATTTAGGTCTTTTGGCCATTTTTGGATTGGGTTGTGTGTTTTTTTGTTATTGAGCTGCATGAGCTGCTTATAAATTTTGGAGATTCATCCTTTGTCAGTTGCTTCATTGGCAAATATTTTCTTCCATTCTGAGGGTTGTCTTTTGGTCTTGTTTATGGTTTCCTTTGCTGTGCAAAAGCTTTGAAGTATCATTAGGTCCCATTTGTTTATTTCTGTTTTTATTTCCATTTCTCTAGGAGGTGGGTCAAAAAGGATCTTGCTGTGATTTATGTCATAGAGTGTTCTGCCTATGTTTTCCTCTAAGAGTTTGATAGTTTCTGGCCTTACATTTAGGTCTTTATTCCATTTTGAGCTTATTTTTGTGTATGATGTTAGGGAGTGATCTAATCTCATACTATTAGATGTACCTGTCCAGTTTTCCCAGCACGACTTATTGAAGAGGCTGTCCTTTCTCCACTGTACATTCCTGCCTCCTTTATCAAAGATAAGGTGACCATATGTGCGTGGGTTTTCTATCCTGTTCCATTGATCAATCTTTCTGTATTTGTGCCAGTACCGTACGGTCTTGATTACTGTAGCTTTGTAGTATAGTCTGAAGTCAGGGAGCCTGATTCCTCCAGCTCCGTTTTTCGTTCTCAGGATTGCTTTGGCTATTCGGGGTCTTTTGTGCTTCCATACAAATTGTGAAATTTTTTGTTCTAGTTCTGTGAAAACTACCAGTGGTAGCTTGATAGGGACTGCATTGAATCTGTAGATTGCTTTGGGTAGTAGAGTCATTTTCACAACGTTGATTCTTCCAATCCAAGAACATGGTATATCTCTCCACCTATTTGTATCATCTTTAATTTCTTTCATCAGTGTCGTATAATTTTCTGCATACTGGTCTTTTGTCTCCTTAGGTAGGTTTATTCCTAGATATTTTATTCTTTTTGTTGTAATGGTAATGTTTTCTTGATTTCACTTTCAGATGTTTCATCATTAGTGTATAGGAACGTAAGAAATTTCTGTGTGTTAATTTTGTATCCTGCTACTTTACCAAATTCATTGATTAGCTCTAGTAGTTTTCTGGTAGCATCTTTAGGATTCTCTATGTATAGTATCATGTCATCTGCAAACAGTGACAGCTTTACTTCTTCTTTTCTGATTTGGATTCCTTTTATTTCCTTTTCTTCTCTGATTGCTGCGGCTAAAACTTCCAAAACTGTGTTGAATAAGAGTGGTAGAGTGGGCAACCTTGTCTTGTTCCTGATCTTAGTGGAAATGCTTTCAGTTTTTCACCATTGAGGACGATGTTGGCTGTGGGTTTGTCATATATGGCCTTTATTATGTTGAGGAAAGTTCCCTCTATGCCTACTTTCTGCAGGGTTTTTATCATAAATAGGTGTTGAATTTTGTTGAAAGCTTTCTCTGCACCTATTGACATGACCATGTGGTTTTTCTCCTTCAGTTTGTTAATATGGTGTATCACATTGCTTGATTTGCGTATATTGAAGAATACTTGCATTCCTGGAATAAACCCCACTTGATCATGGTGTATGATCCTTTTAATGTGCTGTTGGATTCTGTTTGCTAGTATTTTGTTGAGGATTTTTGCATCTATGTTCATCAGTGATATTGGCCTGTAGTTTTCTTTCTTTGTGACATCCTTGTCTGGTTTTGGTATCATGGTGATGGTGGCCTCGTAGAATGAGTTTGGGAGTGTTCCTCCCTCTGCTGTATTTTGGAAGAGTTTGAGAAGGATAGGTCTTAGCTCTTCTCTTAATGTTTGATAGAATTTGCCTGTGAAGCCATCTGGTCCTGGGCTTTTGTTTGTTGGAAGACTTTTAATCACAGTTTCGATTTCAGTGCTTGTGATTGGCCTGTTCATATTTTCCATTTCTTCCTGATTCAGTCTTGGCAAGTTGTGCATATCTAAGAATTTGTCCATTTCTTCCAGGTTGTCCATGTTATTGGCATAGAGTTGCTTGTAGTAATCCCTCATGATTTTTTGTATTTCTGCAGTGTCAGTTGTTACTTCTCCTTTTTCATTTCTGATTCTATTGATTTGAGTCTTCTCCCTTTTTTTCTTGATGAGTCTGGCTAATGGTTTATCAATTTTGTTTATCTTCTCAAAGAACCAGCTTTTAGTTTTATTGATCTTTGCTATTGTTTCTCCTTCATTTCTTTTTCATTTATTTCTGATCTGATCTTTATGATTTCTTTCATTCTGCTAACTCTGGGGTTTTTTGTTCTTCTTTCCTAATTGCTTTAGGTGCAAGGTTAGGTTGTTTATTCGAGATGTTTCCTGTTTCTTAAGGTAGGATTGTATTGCTATAAACTTCCCTCTTAGAACTGCTTTTGCTGCATCCCATAGGTTTTGGGTCGTCGTGTCTCCATTGTCATTTGTTTCTAGGTGTTTTTTAATTTACTCTTTGATTTCTTCAGTGATCACTTCGTTATTAAGTAGTGTACTGTTTATCCTCCATGTGTTTGTATTTTTTACAGACCTTTTCCTGTAAGTGATATCTAGTCTCATAGCATTGTGGTCGGACAAGATATTTGAAACAATTTCAATTTTCTTAAACTTACCAAGGCTTGACTTGTGACCCAAGATATGATCTATCCTGGAGAATGTTCCATGAGCACTAGAGAAAAATGTGTATTCTGTTGTTTTTGGATGGAATGTCCTATAAATATCAATTAAGTCCATCTTGTTTAATGTATCAGTTAAAGCTTGTGTTTCCTTATTTATTTTCATTTTGGATGACCTGTCCATTGGTGACAGTGGGGTGTAAAGTCCCCTACTATGAATGTGTTACTGTCGATTTCTGCTTTTATGGCTGTTAGTATTTGCCTTATGTATTGAGGTGCTCCTATGTTGGGTGCATAAATATTTACAATTGTTATATCTTCTTCTTGGATCGATCCCTTGATCATTAGGTAGTGTCCTTCTTTGTCTCTTCTAATAGTCTTTAAAGTCTATTTTGTCTGACATGAGAATTGCTACTCCAGCTTTCTTTTGGTTTCCATTTGCATGGAATATCTTTTTCCATTCCCTCACTTTCAGTCTGTGTTTGTCTCTGGGTCTGAAGTGGGTCTGTTGTAGACAGCATATGTATGGGTCTTGTTTTTGTATCCATTCAGCCATTCTGTGTCTTTTGGTGGGAGCATTTAATCCATTTACATAAGGTAATTATCGATATGTATGTTCCTATTCCCATTTTCTTAATTGTTTTGGGTTCATTATTGTAGGTCTTTTCCTTCTCTTGTGCTTCTTGCCTAGAGTAGTTCCTTTAGCAGTTGTTGTACAGCTGGTTTGGTGGTGCTGAACTCTCTCAGCTTCTGCTTGTCTGTAAAGGTTTTAATTTCTCCATGAAATCTGAATGAGATCCGTGCTGGGTAGAGTAATCTTGGTTCAGGTTTTTCTCCTTCATCACTTTCAATATATCCTACCATTCCCTTCTGGGTTTCAGAGTTTCTACTGAAAGATCAGCTGTTAACCTTATGGGGATTCCCTTGTGTGTTATTTGCTGTTTTTCCTTTGCTGCTTTTAATATGTTTTCTTTGTATTTAATTTTTGACAGTTTG
>NW_006795104.1:196354-202292 GCF_000442215.2 Lipotes vexillifer | reverse complement strand
ATATGTCCTGCCAGTCCCTTCTGGTTTGCAGAGTTTCTGCTGAAAGATCAGCTGTTAACCTTTTTGGGATTTCCTTGTGTGTTATTTGTTGTTTTTCCCTTGCTGCTTTTAATATGTTTTCTTTGTATTTATTTTTGACAGTTTGATTAACATGTGTCTTGGTGTATTTCTCCTTGGATTTATCCTGTATGGGACTCTCTGTGCTTCCTGGACTTGATTAACTATTTCCTTTCCCATATCAGGGAAGTTTTCAACTATAATCTCTTCAAATATCTTCTCAGTCCTTTTCTTCTTCTCTTCTTCTCCTGGAACCCCTATAATTCGAATATTGGTGCGTTTAATGTTGTCCCAGAAGTCTCTGAGACTGTCCTCAGTTCTTTTCATTCTTTTTTCTTTATTCTGCTCTGCAGTAGCTATTTCCACTATTTTATCTTCCAGGTCACTTATCCATTCTTCTGCCTCAGTTATTCTGCTACTGATCCCATCTAGAGTATTTTTAATTTCATTTATTGTGTTGTTCATCATTGTTTGTTTCATCTTTAGTTCTTCTAGGTCCTTGTTAAATGTTTCTTGCATTTTGTCCATTCTTTTTCCAAGATTTTGGATCATCTTTACTATCATTATTCTGAATTCTTTTTCAGGTAGACTGCCTATTTCCTCTTCATTTGTTAGGTCTGCTATGTTTTTTTCTTGCTCCTTCATCTGCTGTGTGTTTTTCTGTCTTCTCAGTTTGCTTATCTTACTGTGTTTGGGGTCTCCTTTTTGCAGGCTGCAGGTTCGTAGTTCCCGTTGTTTTTGTTGTCTTTCCCCAGTGGCTAAGGGTGGTTCAGTGGGTTGTGTAGGCTTCCTGGTGGAGGGGACTAGTGCCTGTGTTCTGGTGGATGAGGCTTGATCTTGTGTTTCTGGTGGGCAGGTGCACGTCTGGTGGTGTGTTTTGGTGTGTCTGTGGACTTATTATGACTTTAGGCAGCCTCTCTGCTAATGGGTGGGGTTGTGTTCCTGTCTTGCTAGTTGTTTGGCATAGGATGTCCAGCACTGTAGCTTGCTGGTCGTTGAGTGAAGCTGGGAGCTGGTGTTGGGATGGAGATCTCTGGGAGATTTTCCCTGTTTGATATTATGTGGAGCTGGGAGGTCTCTTGTGGACCAGTGTCCTGAAGTTGGCTCTCCCACCTGAGAGGCAGAGCACTGACTCCTGGCTGCAGCACCAAGAGCCTTTCATCCACAAGGCTCAGAATAAAAGGGAGAAAAAGTAGAAAGAAAGAATTAGTAGAAGGAGAAAGAAAGAAAGAAAGAAAGAAAGAATGGAGGGAGGGAGGAAGGAAGGAAGGAGGGAGGGAAAGAAAAAAAGAAAGAAAGAAGATGCTGTAAAATAAAATAAAGTCAGATAAAATATAATAAAGTTATTAAGATAAAAAAATAATTATTAAGAAATAGAAAAAAATTAAAAGAAAAAACAAAACAAAACAAAAAAACGGACGGATAGAACCCTAGGACAAATGGTGGAAGCAAAGCTATACAGCATAAACATTGCTGTCAAAGTCCACCTCCTCAATTTGGGATGATTCGTTGTGTATTCATGTATTCCACAGACATCAAGTGGATTGTGGAGCTTTAATCTGCTGCTTCTGAGGCTGCTGGGAGAGATTTCCCTTTCTCTTCTTTGTTCTCACAGCTCCCAGGGGCTCAGCTTTTGATTTGACTTTGCCTCGTTGTGTAGGTCGCCGGAGGGCGTCTGTTCTTCGCTCAGACAGGACGGGGTTAAAGGAGCCGCTGATTCGGGGGCTCTGGCTCACTCAGGCCGGGGAGAGGGAGGGGCTCGGAGCGCGGGTGGAGCCTGCGGCGGCAGAGGCCGGCGTGACGTTGCACCAACCTGAGGCGCTCCGTGAGTTCTCCTGGGGAAGTTGTCCCTGGATCCTGCGACCCTGGCAGTGGCGGGCTGGACAGGCTCCCCGGAAGAGGTGTGTGGATAGTAACCTGTGCTCGCACACAGGCTTCTTGGTGGCGGCGGCAGCAGCAGCCTTAGCGTCTCATGCCCGTCTCTGGGGTCCGCGCTTTTAGCCGCGGCTCGCGCCCGTCCCTGGAGCTCCTTTAAGCAGCGCTCTTAATCCCCTCTCCTCGCGCACCAGGAAACAAAGAGGCAAGAAAAAGTCTCTTGCCTCTTTGGCAGGTCCAGACTTTTCCCCGGACTCCCTCCCGGCTAGCCGTGGCGCACTAACCCCCTGCAGGCTGTGTTCACGCCGCCAACCCTAGTCCTCTTCCGGCGCTCCGACCGAAGCCCGAGCCTCAACTCCCAGCCCCGCCCGCCGCGGCGGGTGAGCAGACAAGCCGCTTGGGCTGGTGAGTGCCGGTCGGCCCCGATCCTCTGTGCGGGAATCTCTCCGCTTTGCCCCCCCGCAGCGCTGTTGCTGAGCTCTGCCCCGCGGCTTCGAAGCTTTCCCCTTCCACCAACCGCAGTCTCCGCCCGCGAAGGGGCTTCTTAGTGTGTGGAAACTTTTCTCCTTCACAGCTCCTTCCCACTGGTGCAGGTCCCGTCCCTATTCTTTTGTCTCTGTTTATTCTTTTTTCTTTTGCCCTACCCAGGTACGTGGGGGGTTTCTTGCCTTTTGGGAGGTCTGAGGTCTTCTGCCAGCATTCAGTAGGTGTTCTGTAGTTGTTCCACGTGTAGATGTATTTCTGGTGTATCTGTGGGGAGGAAGGTGATCTCCGCATTTTACTCTTCCACCATCTTCCCGGAAGCCTTCACCGACTCTTTTTGACAGTGATTTTAAAAAGTTAAAAAATTTTTCTTTTTTTGCACATTCTCTTAGGAATATTTTTAAATGAATATTCTGACCATCTTGGAGACTAAAGACACATCCAAAGTAATTAAATGATATACTCTTGAATTTCTCTGTGATATAACATTTATTTATAATCTCAGTAGATTATTTTTCTATTTTTCTACGCTTATTTTTCTATGTTGTATTAGGGTAAAAAAAAAAAAAAAGGGTTTATTCTGTCATAGAAATGTCCCTGAAGACCAAGTGGAGAGCAAAATTGTGCTTTGGGTATTATTATCCAGGCTGGTTAATAACGTGTTTGTGAATACAAATGGACCTGCCACAACATAGTTTGAAAGTAACCCTCAAATCATCAGAGAATAACAAAGGTGGTATAGAAATGATCTGTTTCTGGAATAGAAATACCAATTATAATTAAAATGACCAAGTGTTTAATAGAAACAGTTTTTTAAAAAAGGAAATGGTCATAATTCATTGATTGTTGAATATTTTCTTGCTGAAGTGATTTGTAAATTGTTTATCCTTTTCTTTCCTTTTCTGGAAGAGGGATGGAGGTTGTGGGCTTGGAGAGAGCAACAAGGTTAACATGAAGCAAACCTAGAATTTCAGATTTTATTCCCCTGTCCTATAAAGTAGTCTATTCAATTAGAAAACTTTCAATGTATATTTAGCTGATTTTAGTGAGTATAAGTTAGTAATTTTTTAACTTCAAATGCATACTTAACAAGATTTCTTTGTTTTGTTTCCTTTTTAGGTGCAAACCCAAATTATCCTGATGTAATTTATGAAGGTAGCTATCCTGTGGTCTGTATTTTGTATTTTTTTCAAAATGTTTGTCTAAAATGAAATAAAACAATTAAAAGAAGAACTAACTTTAAGCTCAGTTAAATATATACTTCAGGCATGACATAGGCCAAAATAATATTTCAAAAATCATTCAGTATTGATGGCTGTTTTCCCTTGATATTTACAATGCCTGTAAATAACATTTTCTCTCTCCTGCTTGTTCTTGGAAATAGTAAATGCATTGCGCTGCAACAGACATTTTGTTTCCATAATTGGGAACTAATTACCTGTTTAAAAGCCATGACTACCAAGAAAAGGGAGGTGTATCAGTTTCTGGCCGTGACAGTAAACCCAATTCAAAATTATGTTTCTTACAAAATGAGGAAGACTGGCTCACACACAGGAGCCTCAGAGGCAGGGCATGTTTTTTTTTTTTTTAATTAAATTTATTTATTTATCTATTTATTTATGGCTGTGTTGGGTCTTCGTTTCTGTGCGAGGGCTTTCTCTAGTTGCGGCGAGCGGGGGCCACTCTTCATCGCCGTGCGCGGGCCTCTCACTATCGCGGCCTCTCTTGCTGCGGAGCACAGGCTCCAGACGCGCAGGCTCAGTAGCTGCGGCTCACGGGCCTAGTTGATCCGCGGCGTGTGGGATCTTCCCAGACCAGGGCTCGAACCTGTGTCCCTAACATTAGCAGACGGATTCTCAACCACTGCACCACCAGGGAAGCCCAAGGGCACGTTTTAAGGTTGGTGAGACCATCAGCTCAACCATGTCATCAGGGATCCAAGTTTTTTTTTTTTATCTCTGCACTCTCCTGCCCATTGTACTGGCTTCACTGAAGGCTGGTTTCTCTTACGGTTTTAAGATGAGTCATTCACATTGATGAGAGAAAGGGAAGAGCTTTTGAAAGTGTTCCAGAAGAAAGAGAACTTTCCCAGAGACCTCCACCAAGCCCTGTATCTGATTCAAGACTCAGTTGGGTCATGGTCCATTTTTGCCTCCAGTACTGAGAAGAGGGTTGGATTACCCTTGACTAACTAGACCCACACCTGGAGTTTCGATCAGCTTCCCCAGAGGATGTGCTTGATCCCCTTGAATAAAATGGGGTTCTCTTAGGAATGTAGAAAGGGAGAAACCAAAAGATTCACTATATTAGCTTACCAAATATATTTACTTTGCTATTTTAATTGAATCCCAGGGCTGTTTTACTAGGCATGAAAATCCATCTTTAACAGTTTTCAAACCACCTTCATGACCAAGAGGCTTCCGTTTGGGGAAGTGGCAGGCTAAATTTCAAGACTTGGCTTGAAATTTAAGATTGATTAAAACTTACATTGATTAAAAAGATACATTTATATATTTATTCTATAAAATCTATTCTTTAATTTTATATACACAGCTTGACAAATGTGTATATTTATATTTTTAATATAAATATAGCTTATAACTTTAATATAAAATTCTCTGTATGTTTATTGTACATGTGTATATTTAACTTGAGCTAATTTTAACTAGGGAATTACATTGTCTTTACCTGCTTTATGCATGTTAAGCCATCTTTCCTCCAAGCTGTGGTTTGGATATTTTTGTGCATGTGATTTGTGTATTTTTATTTTTATTTGTTCTGATATGGCTTAAAGAAAGAGTATGTCAAATTGTGTCACAGAGAAATATGTTTGAATTGTGATTTTCAGTTTTAAAATTATGTTTTGGACTCCTTTCCAATAACTTTTAAGACTCTAAAAATGTCATCTTTCCATTGGTCTCAGGTTACACTTTGGATCTTTGGGCTACAATGTCATGATATTAAACTATAGACACTTTAGTGGTTTAATTTTGCATGAGTAGCTGGATATAATATGAAAAGGGAAAATAGGCAAATAAATGATATCTCCTACTGTTTGATTGAAATATTAATAAGTTCTCATATATTCAAAACGAAAATGGTGAGAATGTAGTTTTTCAGTTAAGAATAAAACAGCTACAGATAGAAAATATATGCTTTTTCTGTTAATTTTCATTCACATTCAAAGGAACACTCTGCTGGTAAAATTATAATTTAAATTGGTTGCCCTGAGGCCAGCTTGATAATTCTACCAAGGGAAGATTAGCTAGGGCTGACTTAATGAGTTTGTTTTTTCAGGGTGGAAATTGAAGGCACCATACCTATTTAGAATAAAAATACAAAAATTTATAAACAACGTGGTCTGCAATAAGTTTACCAAAAACTTCTTATGACTTCTATATGTAATATTGTTAATAAAAACTTTGCCTACAAAAGAAGTATTTACTTATATCCTGATCCCTGTAGACTAAAATTGATTCAGAAGAGCAACTACATTTGAGAACTGAGAACATACCCTCACAAT